>NC_079189.1:91487891-91705391 GCF_029499605.1 Hyla sarda
TACTATGCAGATCCGTACTCTGGAGGCTTTTTTGTTTAAAAGCTGCATCTTGTGACGTTGGTGGGCGGAGTCTCGCGTTGCTGCGCTGAGGCCGGAGTTTAAGTCAGGAAGGAAGACAGTGCAGCACCAACAGGCACATAAACAATACTGAAGCCACACAAAAAAAAAAAACGCTCGGTACCTTACCCACCCCAAAATGCGCAGCAAGCTGTATTACTATGGATGTTTCTTTTTTTTTTTTTTTAAGGAAAAATTTTAGTGCTGCATATGGGTTATTTACGTAGTCTGTACAAATTCTTGCACAATTATTTTGTACCTTATTCTATTTTAACCAAACATTAATTTTAAAATCTAGTGTGTACGCCAGCTTGTACATGTCCTAAAATGAGCAAGGTGTGCAGTATGTATTTTCAACCTTAAAATTAATAGTTATTAGTTATTATATAATGAATTTTTTCTATAACTAACATTAATCTAGTAGCTTTGTTTCATGATGCCGAACAAGAACAGTAGTTAAAGTGGGTGTTAATGTCCTTTTCTGCGGACGTATGCACTTTCTGTAAGCCAGGTTGGACCTGGAATACATATGCGACTTTTAAATGGAGATGTGACCTTTTTTTTCTCCATAAATAGCGACTTTCGCCTTTGATACATACACGACCACTGCAAAGTAAAAAAAATAAATAAAAAAAATACTACATGAGTAGATTTCAGAAATGTGCTTTGGAATAAGCAAAAATCAAAAAGTCGCAGCATGTGTAGAAAAGTCGCACGAGCGCAAGTATGTGCTGCTTTTTTTTACGGATAAATCTCCTTCAAAGTGTTTTTGTTTACTATAGGATGTAATGGCATAGCACACTATGCTGTCCTGACTGCCAAAAACTGGTGCCAGCTGATGGCACTTGTGAGAAAAACCAAGTTTCATTGATTGGGGTGATGGAAACAATAGACTCTGATCATGCTAATGTCATGCTTCCATTTCTTAAATTCCTACTGAAAGGATAACTCCGGGATGTACAACTTATCCCCTATCCTGCGGTGGTCAAAAATGCCTGTTCCATGCGGTCGGACCCCTGCAATCTAACACTTATCCCCTATCCTTAGGATAGGGGACACGTTGTACATCCCGGAGGTATCCTTTAAGAATATGTTAACACTGTGTAACTCCCACAGAATTCCGCACAGTGACGGACAATTCCGCCGTTGAAATTGATCCGCGCAAAGAAAGAACATGTCAATGGTGACAGCGCAGGGCCGCGCGGTCCTACTGCCTAAGTATTTCAGTGGCAGCCGCCAGATGGAATCTCAGCTCGTGGAATTCTTTGACATTCCTCAATGTGAACGTACCCTAAGCAAGATTATGCATGACTGACAGCCCAGGCGCAGCACTGAGAACACAGAGGTGAGTACAATGGGGATGAGTGTGCATGCCCAGAGTTATCTAGGCTTATGGGCCTTCATGAGACTTGGTGAAAAAGGGATGAGATGTTGTCCATGCCCAGGGTGTAAATCACACATAATCACGTAGGCATTAGAGATGAGCGAAGTTACAGTGATTCGATTCATCACAAACTTCTCGGCGGTTGATGACTTTATCCTGCATAAATTAGTTCAGCTTTCAGGTGCTCCGGTGGGCTGGAGACTCTTTCCTAGGACTGTATCCACCATTTCCAGCCACCGGAGCACCTGAAAGCTGAACTCATTTATGCAGGATAAGTCATCACCCGCCGAGACATCCGTGATGAATCGAATCACTGTAACCTCGCTCATCTCTAGTAGGCATGATTACGTATGGGCCCAATAGGTGTGATTACAGCGCGGGGAACGGTGACTAGTTCAGAAAGCTACACCGCCCCAGGAACTACTTCGTCCTGGTTTACATACAGCAGGGGAGATTTATTATGTAGCTTTTCTCCACTTTACCAGAATCAAGCCAAAATATGAAAGCATGGTAGCAGGGCCGGACTGGGGATAAAAACCAGCCCTGGAAAAAGTTGAATACCAGCCCCATATTGCGTAATTTTTCAAGCTCATGGCATATCGGAATTATATACTTGTTCATAAAAGGGGAAAGCATTCATTTTAAAACACATACATAAACACGAATATGAACTTTGCACTTCAATAGCTCTATTGTAGACCAGCTTTTCCCAACCAGGGTCCCTCCAGCAGTTGCAAAACTACAAGTCTCAGCATGTCCAGACAGCTTTTGGCTGCCCGGGCATGCTGGAAAATGTAGTTTTGCAACAGCTGGAGGCACCCTGGTTGGGAAACACTACAGTAGACCATTATCCCATGCAACTGGGTCAGAACTAAGAATAATCCAAAAACATTTACTTTAAAGAATAGAAGACAATAATAATCTCTTACTTTGTATAAGTTACTCAACATACACCAAACCAGCAGTTGATAAATAGACCATAGACCACAGACCAGTATAACCAACAACAGCTCTATACAAGGTTCAAATAATTGTACCACACTATGACTACACATTACCCCCACATAGTAACAGGATAATATTACCATACAAATACTGAATAAACCACTTTACACAGAAGTTAGTGCCTCAGCTCTACACAGGCTCTACAGACCATATAAGAGATTACATACAGTTACATCGGGTGACGTCTTCTCTGATCGGTGTCAGTCAATTTCCTTTTCTTATCCATCCGGCCCAGACCGTCATGACTATTTCTTCCAGCCACAACTCCACAGAACCTGCCAAGCAAACATTTAAGACTCTGCACTTTTCCAGCACTTATAGCGCTCAGTATAGTGGGTAGAAAAGTGGGTTGGGGGGAAGAATAGAGAATAGGTACCCCCCCCCCCCCCCTTTAGGCCGTTGGTCACTCAAGGGGATAGACAGGTCCCTTTACATAGTTTCCCCCATCACACAGGTACACCCACAGTGGGTAGGTAGGGAATACCCCTATAAGATAGAACACCCCAGTAGATCCATAATGTCCCTAGTAGGTGATGCCTCCAGGTAGGTAATATCCCCAGTAGGTAGTAGTTGATGCCCCCAGTAGGTAGTAGGTAATGCCTCCAGGTGCCAGATAGATAGATATGAGATAGATAGATAGATATGAGATAGATAGATAGATAGATAGATAGGAGATAGATATGAGATAGATAGATATGAGATAGATAAATAGATATGAAATAGATAGATATGAGAGAGAGATAGATATGAGATAGATAGATAGATAGATAGATAGATAGATAGATAAAGTAAATATATGCAGCACACCAATATCCGTGAATCAAACCAGCAGTGTTTTCTTCCATGATGCAGTAGACAATGTTTCGGTGATCTCTCATCACCATTTTCAAGTCTTGAAAATGGTGATGATGAGAGATCACCGAAACGTTGGTGTGCTGCATATATTTACTTTATTTGAGGAGAATGTGAGCACCGAGGCTCTAAGTGCTTGCACCATCTACAAGTCTGAAGTATTGTCTGGAGGTGCTGCTTTTATTTGGACTAGATAAATAGATAGATAGATAGATAGATAGATATGAGATAGATAGATATGAGATAGATAAATAGATAGAGAGATATGAGATAGATATGCGAGAGATAGATAGATATGAGATAGAGAGATGATAGATACATAGATATGAGATAGATAGATATGAGATAGATAGATATGAGAGAGATGATAGATACATAGATGTGAGATAGATAGATATGAGATAGATAGATAGATAGATAGATAGATCGATATGAGAGAGATGGATAGATAGATAGATATGAGATGGATAGATAGATATGAGATAGATAGATATAAGATAGATAGATAGATAGATATGAGATAGAGAGATCGATATGAGAGAGATGGATAGATACATATGAGATAGATATGAGATAGATACATAGTTTTGTAGTTTTGCAACAGCTGGAGGCACCCTGGTTGAGAAACAATAAGATGGAGGTAAATAGGCACTATCTCATTGTCTCTTAAATGAAAAGTCTCATGCTCAAAATCTTTCCCCCTATCCGAAAAATAAGGGATAAGCTTTAGATCGCGAGGGGGGGTCCGACTGCTGGAGTCAGCCCAGGAAGCCTCATTGCTTCCGGCACGGCCTGCCTTGCGGACAGCCGTACGACAATCACGGTCAGGGGCTGGGCCAAGAAGTCTTCTTTCACTTGGTGCGGCTGGCCGTTCGGCAGTCAAGGTGACCGGCCCACCGGGGATTTTCGTGGTATCCCGATAGGCCAGTCCGGCCCTGCATGGTAGGAACTATCATCTTTGGGAGTAAAACGTGCTGGTGGTTACAGGGGTCCAAACTGATGACAGGTTCCCTTTAAAATGTTTAATCCTGCTGTTTTTTTAATTGGCCACTGTCAGATAAAAAAAACTTTTCATATGTTGTACATTATGGCAAAGTTTTCCTAATATACTTTTTAAATTCACATTTTATTAAAGAAAATTGCCTTTGAAAATCCCACCACTAGGGGTCCCCATATCTCCTGGGACACTGTTGAGTCCCACAGCAGCATGAGCGTGTCAAAGGGTCATGGACAAGATATGGCTGATTGACAAGACTGCAGGAGAAACACTGCTGTAACAGTAAATACTTTGCATTCAAAGGATGTCTGGGCATGCTGGGAGTTGTAGCATTGCAAAAACTATAGACACCCAGCTGAAGGCAACACTGCAGCAAAAAAAAAAGAGTTATCCAAACATTGTAGCTCCAACTATTCCAAAACTACAGGTCCCAGCATTACAGGACTGGAAAAGGATGATACACATGAATGACAAAGGAACAGAAAATGTATGCATAAAAACCACTGTACTTTTAACACTAAACCTTTGCACTAATTTAGGAAGATGTAAGTTATACACTCACAGGTAGAGTACAGGCAATCTTCAATAATCATTGTGTGTGTGTGTGTGTGTGTGCGCGTGCGCACACAACACAAAACCAGAGAGGAAAGGGTTACAGAGCAGGGCTGCCGAGAGCAGTGAGTCAGCAGAGTTAGGTAGGGGGAGGAGTCATCACAGTACAGGAAAGAGAAGGACATGCCCCCTCCCTCTGGAAATATGAGAAAGATAGTGTGCAGCTATGATATGCTATTTTTTTGTGAAATATGGGTGATAGATACGTAAAAATTACATGTACATATCAGGATTAGGTTCTGAATAACATATAATAGGATTATTTTTTTTTTGTGGGAAATGATAGGTACGTTTTAATTCCCTTGAGATAAGCAGTCATGACTGTGCCTGATGGCCATTGATGGAAAGTGCTAGTGAATATTTAAAGTGAGGGAAGACTTAGGTTAAGGGGTTTTCTTCAGTTCATACAGACAAGGGGTCACCTTAATCTTAGGGAGGGAATTAGTGTTACAAATATCAAAGAAAACACAGATCCCAGACCCTGAAATACACTAGACTCGGATCCAGATGCTAAAAATACATTCATATCCCAGGCATCTAATACATTTGTATTCATATCTTACTCTCAGGCTAGGACCGCATGGAAATGTGCTGTCTCCATAGACAGCAATGTATTTCCAAGCGGGCATAATTTGTATATAGAACAAATCACCCACTACAACGATACAGATGAAAGGAAAAGAAATGCAACACTGGATACATGCAATTGAATGGATGAACTACTGCGGATGACATGTAAATGACATGCCAGTTAATATGCATATCAAAAAGTTAAACATAAATGGAAATAAAATTAAATGAGTACTCCGGTGCATTTTTGTTTTTTTACCCTCTGTGCTCGGGCTGCCAAGCGAAACAAAACAAACTTTAACTCGCCTTCCTATGTTCTCCAGTTGCACTGATATCAATGTCTCGTTCTTCCGCTTCCTGCAAGTCGAAGAGTCACGTGACGCTCAGTGTATCACTGGCCGCAGCAGTGTCCCCCTGTGCATGTCTTTTTACCTTTCTGCTGGTGAGTCCGGTAAATGCAATCTGTGGCATAAATAAATAAATAAATACATTTTTGCTATTGCAATTCAAAATGACTGGATTTCATAGGTGGAGGAGTTGTCTTTGTTTGGAAATTTAGTGAACTGTTGAGCAAATTTGCACATTTTGCAAGGATTTACTCCGCACCTTTAAAATCCCTTGCATAAAAGCCATGTGGTATTATTAGTGGAGGATGAGGGAGAACTAATAATACACTGCTCAAAAAAGTAAAGGGGACACTAAGATAACACATCCTAGATCTGAATGAATGAACTAATTGTATGAAATACTTTCGTCTTTACATAGTTGAATGTGCTGACAACAAAATCACACAAAAATTATCAATGGAGATCAAATTTATCAACCCCTGGAGGTCTGAATATGGAGTCACACTCAAAATCAAAGTGGAAAACCACACTACAGGCTGATCCAACTTTGATGTAATGTTCTTAAAACAAGTCAAAATGAGGCTCAGTAGTGTGTGTGGCCTCCACGTGCCCGTATGACCTCCCTACAATGCCTAAGCATGCTCCTGATGAGGTGGCGGATGGTCTCCTGAGGGATGTCCTCCCAGACCTGGACTAAAGCATCCGCCAACTCCTGGACAGTCTGAGGTGCAACGTGGTGTTGGTGGATGGAGCCAGACATGATGTCCCAGATGTGCTCAATCAGATTCAGGTCTGGGGAACGAGCGGGCCAGTCCATAACATCAATGCCTTCCTCTTGCAGGAACTGCTGACACACTCCAGCCACATGAGGTCTAGCATTGTCTTGCATTAGGAGGAACCCAGGGCCAACCACATCAATGTATGTACCAATCACAAGGGGTCTGAGGATCTCATCTCGGTACATAATGGCAGTCAGGCTACCTCTGGCAAGCACATGGAGGGCTGTGTGGCCCCCCAAAGAAATGCCACCCCACACCATTACTGACCCACCGCCAAACCGGTCATGCTGGAGGATGTTGCAGGCAGCAGAACGTTCTCCATGGTGTCTCTAGACTCTGTCACATCTGTCACATGTGCTCAGTGTGAACCTACGTTTATCTGTGAAGAGCACAGGGCGCCAATCTTGGTGTTCTCTGGCAAATGACAAATGTCCTGCACGGTGTTGGGCTGTAAGCACAACCCCCACCTGTGGACGTTGGGCTCTCATACCACCCTCATGGAGTCTGTTTCTGACCATTTGAGTGGACACATGCACATTTGTGGCCTGCTGGAGGTCATTTTGCAGGGCTCCGGCAGTGCTCCTCTTGCTCCTCCTTGCACAAAGGCGGAGATAGCGGTCCTGTTTCTGTGTTGTTGCCCTCCTACGGCCTCCTCCACATCTCCTGATGTACTGGCCTGTCTCCTGGCAGCACTTCCAAGCTCTGGACACTACGCTGACAGTTAAAGCAAACCTTCTTGCCAAAGCTCGCATTGATGTGTCATCCTGGAGAAGCTGCCAGCAGTTGTAGACTCCGTCTCATGCTACCACTAGAGTGAAAGCACTGCCAGCATTCAAAATTGACAAAAACATCAGCCAGGAAGCATAGAAACTGAGAAGTGGTCTGTTGTCACCACCTGCAGAACCACTCCTTTATTGGGGATGTCTTGCTAATTGCCTATAATTTCCACCTGTTGTCTGTTCATTTTGCACAACAGCATGTGAAATTCAGAAGTGGGATTGGCTTGGAGTTACATTGTGTTCTTTAAGTGTTCCCTTTATTTTTTTGAGCAATGTATTAAAAGTAGGTTGTGCTAGCCGAGACACTATTCTACACCCATGGTCTAGGACATAATCATGTTTGGGATCCATGCATAAAATTGGGAGTTTTGCTATGAATTAATGTAAAGAGATCCTTCTTTTTGTACAATGTTTTCTGCTCTAAATACCATCCAATCACTCTATCCTCTGCTGGTGAAAGACAATTATTCATTTTATTGGAAAGATCTTAGATATTATTGCAATTTCTGAGTTGACGTCAGTTCCTTAACAGGGATCCAATAAAATCAGTGTACCACAAATGGTTGCTTTAGAGGGTGTAATGAACCTCTGCATCTGTCAAGTGCCAGAATCACTCGGCCTTGTGGGGGATCCAGGAGAAGACGCGCCTGGGCTTTGTGGAGTCAGGGAACCTAACCCTGATATGTTGAGGGAGCATTTCTTCTTCTTGCTTGTACATGGAAACTTCATAGGGACTATCCTGCTCAGGGCCTGTGAGTTGCCAAGAGTTGTATTAGGTTAGTGAGAGTGGATAAGAAAACACTTTCTAAGGCACAAGAGACAAAAAAGTTGTAGGACGTTTTCACAAGCCGATTATTGGCCAAAAAGTCATTCATATTGGTTATAGGTCATTGGTCTGCCTATAAAAGAGGACCTGTAGTCTGGTTACAGCTGTTCAAGTTTTATGCTTCTGCCTCTCTATTGTTGTTTCTCATCTGGATTTCAAGGGCTTATCCACCATAAGGTGATTTTAGTACTTACCTGCCAGACTGTAATGGACATGCTTAGGAAGGATCCGTGCTTGTCTTGAGTCAGCCATAAAGCTGTTGCTATCTTTTTGTGAACTGTCTATTTCCAGTTGGAGTTCCCTCCCTCCTACTACAAGTCCCATGATTCCTTGTTTGTAAGTGTAAGGTCATTTTTCTCCCGCCCACACATCAGCCACCCCACCCATTGAAACACACCTGAGTTCCCTTCCATGCAATACACCAGTGTTTTCTAACCAGGGTGCCTCCAGCTGTTGCAAAACTACAATTCTTGCAGAATGATCTCCTTCCCACCCAGTGGTCGCTCCACCCATTGAAGCAAAGACAGGTTTCCATCTGAACACCTGACTAGTGGTGTTAAGAAATACCCTATCACTTTGTAACGCCAGGGCACCGTTAGTCTATACACTGTCCAAGGTTGGAGACCTTCTCCTGGGCCAGACACGGGGAGTAAAGTAACACACCGACATCAGGTTACAGATAATTGTCTTTTCTGAGCAGGGTACAGATGGTACTACATGCCAACAGTATAGTGAAAAGTGGAGAGGATGCAGTGTAACCCCTTGGGAGCCCTGTTGCCTTGCTGGGACTTGTGGTGCTTTCACCTAATAGATTAATACTAATTTGAGAAAGGATTGAACATTGATCCAGGAAGCAAGGTTCTGTCAAGGTCCTGTAGCTTTCTCGCCAGGGCATGTACTTCCACCGTGCGGGTGATCCTTGCAGAATGACTGGATAAGATTTGGAATTATAGATTTGTTCTGGGCCTTTCCTTAGAGCTTCTCCACACACCTTTACCACTCTTGTGTTCTGCTCACAGATCTAGGCTGAACTGGGGCAACTCCTCCCCCTCACTACACTATATGGCCAAGAATTTAGGGGTTCCAATTGGGCATACAGGGTCACATGGGCTTCACTGCTCCACTCTTAAAAGGTACATGTGGTGGCCCAGTATGGGAGTTGTTACCCCGTACCCTTGCTGCCCAGTCAGACAGCCTCCCTGCAGTGTCCCCTGCATCTGTTCTACTGTAATTGTATATTATCCCCTATGTTATGTATATAAGAATGTTGTATCTTTAAGAAAGGCTAACATGTAATCATCAGTTGTCATGTGATTGTTATCCAGGAGTGACCAGGTGACTAAAGGGTGACCAATGGGATCCCCCCCCAAAGCCTCCCCCATAAAAGCCCTGGGTGGAGTCTCTGCTCTCTCTCTCTCTTGCTTCCAGTCCAGTCGTGCCTAAGTGTGTGCCCGGAGTCATAGGAAGCCTCAAGTCCAGTCTGCAGCCACAAGCTACAGACCTGCAAGTAATCCACAGTCACAGTCTTGTCAGTCATCAGTTACAAATCAAGTCAGTCACCATCATCATTTGTCAAGTTAACGTGGCCTGCATTAAACTGACCCCCATCTACTACCAATCCCAGCGAACCCTTAAGGTCTCTGAGTCACTGGTCACCTCCATGGCCCTGGCTGAACTGTATAGACTTTTCCACCTGTCTAACCTCAGTAAAGCTACTGTTATCCATAACTTGGCGTCGGAGTCATTATTTCCCCCGTGCCTAGCCCAGGATCCAGCAGTATACCTTTGGGTGGTATTAAGGATAAACCATGCCCTGGCATCACAAATACAAGGTGTTAATACCATCTGCCCCTAGGGTAATTCCATCTGCCCTACATCACACACCCCATACAAAACATATATAAATAACACATACCCTAATACAATACTTTCACATTGTAATGGGTAATGCCCTTGGCTGATGATGTCATTGCCTTGGAGTGTCATGTTGGTCTGACCTTACACACCGCTCTCTATCTTCCATTGTAGTAGACATCACGTCATTCTCTGTTTTATATTCATCTAATGACACATCAGTAAAGTAGAGACTGTATCCAGGCGGATATTAAATCCTCTAAGCAGAGATCCTAATCATTCTCTCTCAATATGGTGTGCTGGGCACAGTGGAATAGAACAGACAGTATTTTCTAGGGATGAAGGATGGTAATATAGGTGGACATTGTTAATGTCCAATACTCAGTTTCATCTTTTCGTTCTGCTCTTCTACTTTTCATTTCCGGTATGTGGTTTGGGATAAAATCTTGCAGATTTTTGCAGGAGACTGATCTTTTTTGACTACCAAACAGTGTTTCGTCTATATATGAACAATTCCATATGGAGTAATTATAAATGAAACCTGCATTTTTTTCTTACAAATTATCTTTTAGTGTAGTATAGTCTTTGGTGGCTGCCAAATACTACAACGTAGTAAAATGTATAGTCATTCCAAGCTGAGAATGGAGATAACTCCGTCTGGCCTTGTACTCGATATGAAGAACTACCCCTCCATGGACCACGAAGAAATGGCAAAACAAGTAAAACAGTTTGCTATCCTCTTGTGTCTAAATTCCATCAGTGTCCACACCTCCTCCATTCATGTCTATGGGAGGGGGCGTCACGCCCCCTCCCATAGACATGAATGGAGGGGGCGTGGCATGATGTCACGTCCCCAGTCCCGGAAACCCGGAGGTTTCCGAAACTGGAGATTCAACACCAGCATAGAATGTGGGTGCTGCAGGGAGATCGCGGAGGACCCGCTGCTGAGACCCCCCCGCGATCTCCCTGCAGCACCCACATTCTATGCTGGTGCTGAATCTGGAGAATCTGGGGATGTGACGTCATGCCACGCCCCCTCCATTCATGTCTATGGGAGGGGGCGTGACGCCCCCTCCCATAGACATGAATGGAGGGGGCGTGGACACTGATTGACATCAGACATCTTATCCCCAAGCCTTTGGATAGTAGATAAAATGTTTTTGCCTGGAATACCCCTTCAAGTCCCCCCAACAGGTCATGTTTTCTGGATTTCCTTAGTCTTTCATATGTGAAATAATTGGGGTGATGTCTGATGCACTGACCAGAATTCTATAATCTGTGAAAGACTAAGGAAATCCTACAAACATGACCTTTTGGGGGCACTTGAAGACTGCGCTTGGGAAACACTGTATTAAATGAAAAAAAAAAAAAAAAAACGTAAATGTTAATCCAACAGCATGAGTACATTAAAGGTAATGTCTCAACCCCTTCAAAAAACACATGGGTTTTTATCAAGCCTCATTATGGATGCGGTGGAATCTCTTCACTTTAAGAATTGGATTAGCTAAATTGAGTCCCATTAAGCCTAGCTCTGTGCATCCAGAATCCAAAATGTGGTGCGGTCTCTATACAATGCTGACATAGCACATAGTGAACACGTACTTACATATCTCAACCAAAGATGCACAAGACACTGTAACAAATTCAATCACAGTGCCTCTTTACAACCTACCATGTTCCCCAGCTGACCAGGAACACTCTATCACTGTACAGAAGAGTTAGATTGCACTCTACTGGCTGCATTCAGTACAACTAGTAAGGACTCATTGCTTAGACTAGATTTAAAGGACAACTGTAGTGTTTGACTTTTATATATCCCTGTGCCCAGGCCTCAAAAATAAACAAAATAAACTTTAGCTCACCTTCCTACGAGCCCCCGTTGGTCCGGCACAGGCCTCGCGGTCCAGCGGTGCGAACCACGTTCGACTTCCTGAGGACGGGGACGCTGCAGAGCCGTCGGCGTATCACTGGCCGCAGCGATGTCCCGCCCCGGCCTGTCATAGGCTGAGCACACTGTCATGTAAGAAGCCAGCCAGAGCTCCTTACATGGCAGTGTGCTCAGCCTATCACCGGCCGGGGCAGGACATCGCTGCGGCCAGTGATACGCCGACGGCTCTGCAGCGTCCCCGTCCTCAGGAAGTTGAACGAGGTTTGCACCGCTGGACCGCGAGGCCTGTGCCGGACCAACGGGGGCTCGTAGGAAGGTGAGTTAAAGTTTATTTTGTTTATTTTTGAGGCTCGGGCACAGGGATATATAAAAGTCTAACACTACAGTTGTCCTTTAATTTAAAGAAGGTTTCTAAGTCCCAAACTGTGCCCCCTATCATGGGGCCCCGTGTGCCCACCAATGTATAAGCGACACACATTTATAGATGCCCCACCCACAAACAATATAATTTATTTCTCCTCCTGTACAGTCTGCTGTGAGTGATAGAACTGTGGTTCTCACTTACACACACATACATTACTTACACACACATACATTACCTACACACACACACATACATTACTTACACACACATACATTATCTACACACACACACACACATTACTTACACACACATACATTATCTACACACACACACACACATTACTTACACACACATACATTATCTACACACACATACATTATCTACACACACACACACACACACACATTACTTACACACACATACATTACTTACACACACATACATTATCTACACACACATTACTTACACACACATACATTACCTACACACACACACATACATTATCTACACACACATACATTATCTACACACACACACACACACATTACTTACACACACATACATTACTTACACACACATACATTACCTACACACACACACACACACATACATTACTTACACACACATACATTATCTACACACACACACACATTACTTACACACACATACATTATCTACACACACATACATTATCTACACACACACACACACATTACTCACACACACATACATTACTTACACACACATACATTATCTACACACACATTACTTACACACACATACATTATCTACACACACATACATTACTTACACACACATACATTACTTACACACACATACATTATCTACACACACACACACACACACACATTACTTACACACACATACATTATCTACACACACATACATTACTTACACACACATACATTATCTACACACACACACACATTACTTACACACACATACATTATCTACACACACACACATTACTTACACACACATACATTATCTACACACACATACATTACCCCCACACACACACATACATTACCTACACACACATACATTACTTACACACACATACATACATATATTACCAACACACACACACATACATTACTTACACACATACATACATTACTTACACACACATACATTACTTACACACACATACATTACTTACACACACATACATTACTTACACACATACATTACTTACACACACATACATTACCTACACACATACATTACTTACACACATACATTACTTACACACATACATTACTTACACACATACATTACCTACACACACACACACACATACATTACTTACACACATACATTACCTACACACACATACATACATTACTTACACACACACATAAATTACTTACACACACATACACACATTACCTACACACACACACACACACACATACATTACTTACACACAACATTACCTACACACACACACACACATAAATTACTTACACACACGTACACACATTACCTATACACACACATACATTACTTACACACACATAAATTACTTACACATACACACATTACCTACACACACACACACACATTACTTACACACATACATTACCTACACACACATACATACATTACTTACACACACATACATACATTACTTACACACACATACATTCATTAATTACTTACACACACACACACATACATTACCTACACACACACACACATAAATTACTTACGCACACACACATACATTACCTACACACACACATAAATTACCTACAGACATACACATACATTACCTACACACATACATTACCTACACACATACATTACCTACACACACACATACATTACTTACATACACATACATTACCTACACACACACACACATTACCTACACACACACACACACACATACATTACTTACACACACATACATTATCTACACACACACACACACACATATACATTATCTACACACACATACATTACTTACACACACATACATTACCTACACACACACACATTACCTACACACACACACATTACTTACACACACATACATTACCTACACACACACACACACACACACACACACACACATTACTTACACACATACATTACCTACACACACATACATACATTACTTACACACACATACACTCATTACCTACACACACACACATACATTACTTACACACAACATTACCTACACACACACACACACATAAATTACTTACACACACGTACACACATTACCTATACACACACATACATTACTTACACACACATAAATTACTTACACATACACACATTACCTACACACACACACACACATTACTTACGCACATACACTACCTACACACACACACACATACATTACTTACACACACACATACATACATTACTTACACACACATACATTCATTAATTACTTACACACACACACCTACACACATACATTACCTACACACACACATACATTACTTACATACACATACATTACCTACATACACATACATTACCTACACACACACACACACATACATTACTTACACACATACATTACTTACACACACACACACATACATTACATACGCACACATACATTACCTACACACACATACATTACCTACACACACATAAATTACCTACACACACATACATTACCTACACACACATACATTACTTACACACACACATACATTACTTACACACACACATACATTACCTACACACACACACACACACTCATAAATTACTTACACATACATGACCTACACACACACACACACTCATAAATTACTTACACATACATTACCTACACACACACACATAAATTACCTACACACATGCACATACATTACTTACACACACATACATTACCTACACACACACATACATTACTTACACACACATACATTACCTACACACACATACATTACCTACACACACACACACTCATAAATTACCTACACACATACATTACTTACACACACATACATTACCTACACACATACATACATTACTTGCATACACACACACACATAAATTACTTACACATACATTACCTACACACACACACACACACACATAAATTACCTACACACATACATTACTTACACACACATACATTACCTACACACATACATACATTACTTGCATACACACACACTCATAAATTACTTACACATACATTACCTACACACACACACACACACACATAAATTACCTACACACATACATTACTTACACACACATACATTACCTACACACATACATACATTACTTGCATACACACACACTCATAAATTACTTACACATACATTACCTACACACACACACACACACACACATAAATTACCTACACACATACATTACTTACACACACATACATTACCTACACACACACATACATTACTTGCATACACACACACACATACATAAATTACTTACACACACACATACATTACTTACACACACACACACACATTACTTACACACACACAAACATCCCACAGACATATCTCCCCTGGCTCCTCTGACCATAATCATGTCGATTGGGACCAACTAAATGATCTGACACTTTTTTTCTCTAAAGAGATATATACATCTGGACGAGCTATATCTCCGATATATAGAGAAGATTCCGGCAGCCCCAATTTGTAATTTTCTTTGCAGAGTCACAGACTCCTCATTACTTTTAACACAAAATGAAGCCTTTTTTATTGCAAGAAATGTAATTCAGAGTAATATGTAGAAATCCGACATCCTGCATTGTGATACATGTCCTTTAGTTATCCGGATCACTATGGGAATCTATACATTGACTGGTTGGACCACTGTTAGATTTTCCTCCTGATGCTCATGAATCACATTGGCTTCTCTGACAGCTTCCTAATAGGCAGCTTCTATGGAGAACTGACACAACACATCTGTTTACAAGCTCTCCTCTATCAAAACACCCTGTCAGTGCTGTCTAATTCACTCCGCAGCAGAAGATGGATGCTGGGTGGACGTGAGCCGAAGATATTTGCATTAGGCCAGTAACCCTGTCAAAATAATAAAAGTATTCACGGATCTCCCGCTTCCCTGTGATAGCAAATGTGCACTAAAATCAGATGTCAAGCTCAGCTAGAATGTTCTACATGGTCATTGTGCTGCCTGTTTATTGCTATCAGACAGTGCCAGTCCTTACATACTCCCGAATATAGCTATTAAAGGGGAAACATTTTTTTTTTTAAATCAACTGGTGAAAGTTAAACAGATTTGTAAATTACTTCTATTGACAAATCTTAATCCTACCAGTACTTATCAGCTGCTGTTATGATCCACAGGAAGTTCTTTTATTTTTGAATTTCCTTTCTGCCTAACCACAGTGCTCTCTGCTGACACCTCTGTCCATTTTATGAACTGTTCAGAGTAGGAGCAAATCCCCATAGAAAACCTCTCCTGCTCTGGACACTTCCTAAAATGGAAAGAGGTGTCAGCAGAGAGCACTGTGGTCAGACAGAAAGGAAATTCAAAAAGATAAGAACTTCCTGTGGATCATAACAGCAGCTGATAAGTACTGGAAGGATTAAGAATTTTTAATAAAAGTAATTTACACGTCTGTTTAACTTTCTGGCACCAGTTGATTTAAAAAAAAATAATTCTAGTGGAGTACCCCTTTAACCCCTTAAGGACTCAGGGTTTTTCCGTTTTTGCACTTTCGTTTTTTCCTCCTTACCTTTTAAAAATCATAACCCTTTCAATTTTCCACCTAAAAATCCATATTATGGCTTATTTTTTGCGTCGCCAATTCTACTTTGCAGTGACATTAGTCATTTTACCCAAAAATGCATGGCGAAACGGAAAGAAAAATCATTGTGCGACAAAATCGAAAAAAATACGCCATTTTGTAACTTTTGGGGGCTTCCGTTTCTACGCAGTGCATATTTCGGTAAAAATTACACCTTATCATTACTCTGTAGGTCCATACGATTAAAATGATACCCTACTTATATAGGTTTGATTTTGTCGCACTTCTGGAAAAAATCATAACTACATGCAGGAAAATTTATACGTTTAAAAATGTCATCTTCTGACCCCTATAACTTTTTTATTTTTCCACGTACGGGGCGGTATGAGGACTCATTTTTTGCGCCGTGATCTGAAGTTTTTATTGGTATGATTTTTGTTTTGATCTGACTTTTTGATCACTTTTTATTCATTTTTTAATGTTATAAAAAGTTACCAAAATACGCTTTTTTGGACTTTGGAATTTTTTTGTGCGTACGCCATTGACCGTACGGCTTAATTAATGATATATTTTTATAGTTCGGACATTTACGCACGCGGCGATACCACATATGTTTATTTTTATTTTTTTTACACTGTTTTATTTTTCTTATGGGAAAAGGGGGGTGATTCAAACTTTTATTAGGGAAGGGGTTAAATGACCTTTATTAACACTTTTTTTTAACTTTTTTTTTTGCAGTGTTATAGGTCCCATAGGGACCTATAACACTGCACACACTGATCTCTCATCCTGATCACAGGCGTGTATTAACACGCCTGTGATCAGCATTATCGGCGCTTGACTGCTCCTGCCTGGATCTCAGGCACGGAGCAGTCATTCGTCGATCGGACACCGAGGAGGCAGGTAAGAGCCCTCCCGATGTCCGATCAGCTGTTCGGGACGCCGCAATTTCACCGCGGCGGTCCCGAACAGCCCGACTGAGCAGCCGGGATACTTTCAGTTTCACTTTAGAAGCGGCGGTCAGCTTTGACCGCCGCTTCTAAAGGGTTAATACCGCACATCGCCGCGATCGGCGATGTGTGGTATTAGCCGCGGGTCCCGGCCGTTGATTAGCGCCGGGACCCACGCGATATGATGCGGGATCGCGGCGCGATCCTGCTTCATATCGCGGAAGCCGGCGCAGGACGTAAATATACGTCCTGCGTCGTTAAGGGGTTAAAGGAGAAATTCCATGGAAAACTCTTGCTATGTGTGTGTGTGCATTATCCTGCTAAAAAAATGCCACAAGGGAAGCAACAAGTGACTGCAGAATGTCCTACACATATCACTCAGATGTTAATGCCCCTCAGGTCACCATTTTCAATGGCACCCCAGATTATCACACCAGCCGCAGGGGCCAGTGTGAGGCTCCACAGCAATGGCAGAAATGAAGTGCTAACCACAAGGTCTCATTCCCAAACCCGACCATCGTCACATCCCAAACAGAACCTGGATTTGTCACTCATACAGCTGCAGAAGTCCAAGTTTCTTGTTCCTGGCTGTCAATGGCAAGACCCATAATGGACTCTGTGAGGGACATTTATCATTATATGTCTATTGTAGACACAGATCTAACCGTTTCAACTGCTTCTCTAATTTACACCCTTGGGCAAAATTTTCTAAAAAAAGCGCATGTCCCTTGATAAATTGTGCGCACCAGTAAAAAGGCCCCCCTCGCTCTACCGTGCACTCTATCTCTAGCTCCTCTTCACAGACCAGTGGCGTTTTCCCGCCGTGGAGCCAGAGAATTCTGACTTCAATCCCATCCTTACTGGTTTGTGCCTTCTTATAGATCAAAGTTGCCTTATGCTAACATTATTTTAGATATTTTAGATCATTATTTTAGAAAAATAATTATGGACAAACCCATACGTCTGGGGTAAGCAAGCTTCTGAACTTTGAAAAAAAAAATCAGGGTGGATTATTAATATACTAGATTACCATATTCTGGCACAGTTTCACGCAGGAGAGCACCGTAGGGAACCACTGGAGATCAAATTGAGGACATTTTATGGAGTAGTACAGTGCTGACTATCCCTCCTCATTCTTTGTGCCAGGGATAAAAAATATATATATATATAAAAAAATATCACTCCCCTTCCTGCGTTCCCCCGGAGCGCCGCTACAGTTGATCATTCCTCTGGTCCCGTCTTCTTCCCTATTCCGTGTGCATGGATTGTCCCAAGCGTTCAGCCTATCACAGGCCGAATCCATGTCCCGCCTCAGCCGGTGATAGGCTGAGCGCCATGTGACAATCCTTTCAAAAGGAAGTAGGACTGATCAGCGGTAGCCGGATGCAGTAGGGGAACGCAGGAAGGCGAGTGATATTTAGTTTGGATATTTTATTTCAGCCCGGGAACAACGCAGGAGCACTAGTCTGCATTAGACTACTCCGTAAATTTGAGTGGTAGAGTAAAGCAAAAGAAGGCATCTCATTTTGGGACACATGGTTGGATGTTGCTGGAGAGGACAGGAACAAATAACTCAGGGTTAATTAGTAACACTGCCCTCATTTACTATTGCAAAGCCAACATGTTTTTTCGGGTTGTGCGCCAGAAATTCTGTCTGTGCCAGACTTTGCGCCAGAATTGAAAAAAGCTCGACTAACTCTCCATTTTACTAAGAAAACCCGAAAAGGGGCGTGTCTGTTGGGAAAAGGGTCACCGAAAGAGGCGTGTTCCCAACATTTTCACAAAAAAAACTACATATTTACTAACGTTTCCACAGAAAATGTGGTGGATTTCCGCTGAGGAAAATCCTACAGATCAGAGCAGGTGTAAGAAAAGCAAAATGTAGGGAAAAGTGCAAAATGTAGGGAAACCTTAGTAAATACTGTGGAAAATAAATTGTAGGGAATTAAAATCCACAAAGAAACCTACACAACACTCTTAGTAAATCAGGGCCATTGTGTTCCCCTGTCTATTGATCAGAAGATATTGAGGCAGCAGGATATATCTCTGTTGAAAACTAGGGAATGTAGTCATCAGGGAGGGCATCAGTTGGATAGCATTTTTGCATGATTTGAACTAAACTAGATTACAGACCTATGTCAACCTACCGTTCCAGTCCTGCATTGTAAACTTCAACCATGACAAAATAAGAATAACAAATGGCTTGAAAATATTAAACTATAATTGGATAGTTACAAAAAATAATAAAATTCAAGATTGAGAAACACCACAAAAAAATATATATATTATAAATGCTCAAGCTTATTTAAAAATATTTGTCACCTAGTGGAGTATAAAGCCACTATTTGGCAAAACAATTATAAATTAGTAGGCTGTATTACATATTTCTGGACATATTCTGACAAATTTTTACAAGTCCTCCGTGATGGTGCATATTTGTGCAATTAAATCGGGACTTGCGCAAAGTTTGTGCATTTTAACATCACTGCATAATCAGCTCTACCGTACACCGTGACTTAGAATTCCACATGAAAACTTCTATCAGAAATGACGCAAAAATAAACAGCATGCAAATAAAGCAACTGCGCAAAATATTTTACACAATATAGACAGTGAAAACAGCATATATATAAAATGATAAATGTCCCCCTGTGACACCAAATTCTATCTGCTAAGTACCTGGAAGGTTCTGGGCAGAGACAGGGTTGTGTAATAAAGGTGCCACCTGTGTCTGGATGGTGGACGAAAAAAACTGTGGAGCTGCCGGCAGATTTAATGATCCTATGTACTGTTAGTCTGTCTGGTCCATACACAGCCTGTGTACTGTGAGTGCATGGACTCATACGCCCACTACTCCCAACACCTGCTAGCAGCTTGGTCAGAACAGCCGAAATAGCGGGTACATCAACAAAAAAGTAATGTGCTCCCTCTCATTTTAGCTGGGCATAATGGGGGAGATTTATCAAAACCTGTCCAGAGGAAATGTTGTTGAGTTGCCCATAGCAACCAATCAGATCGCTACTTTAATTTTTCAGAGGCCTTTTAAAAAATGAAAGAAGCAATCTGATTGGTTGCTATGGGCAACTTTTCCTCTGGACAGGTTTTGATAAATCTCCCCAATGTTATTAAGTGCATCACAGAGGCATGTCTAGCAGTCATCGATCTCTCACCAAAAGGTATACTAACCAAAAGTAGCCTTTGAGAGCCTTTTTAAAGGGCAGTGGGGGAAGCACATTTACGTTCTTTTATGGTAAGACAAAGTGTTTACTCAGACCACACCTGTAACACGACATTTGAAAATTTTCCCTAACCTATAATATTTATAAGAATTTAGCATAGCTTATAATGCAGAATTTAGAACAGATCTTAAATGGTCACAAAGTCTTTTTGGGTCATGGTTTTCATTCAATGCCTCCAAGGGTGATGAATGACACAGAAACACGTCAGGGCATTACTCCATCACACGAGCCGGCTCCAGCAATGAAATACTGACATCCCAAAGCTAGAACATATATTTCAAGGGGTTTTCTTACTACAGCAGATTGTTGTTTCTGCTGCAATATTTCTGGAGATTAACGAGTCTTTTTAGGCTTTCTGTATCAGAGTTTTCTTAAATCTCAGGAAATTATGAATGTCAGTACAAAGCTACCTTTAAAGTTCTGATATAACCATTGTTGCCTAGGTACATATCCTATAGTCCAAAGCTCACTTTACTTTTATCAGGCCAGGGTCAGACTGAAGTTTCATGATGCAGCCTTTCAACTATCCAGAACATGTCTACGTACACTTCTGGTTGTAGTCTAATCTTTATCATTTTGCACACAGGATATATAATCAATAATATTGAATTATTATTTTAATATGATTCAACTATTATTTGGGAATTGCCCTATAAGAAATAGACCCTTGAGCAAGAGATTGTCTCCAAATGGGGTTGTCTTCTGCTGTACCATAAGGGCCCAATAGCATGTCAGAGGCTTGCCTTTGGCCCAGCATAGGATCCTCTTGTGCCCTGGTGGGCTAATTTAGACCTATTCAAGGGCTGTTTGTGTTTTGATAATTTTAGGTTTTTACTGTCCATTTTATGGGCCAAGTAGACTAACATGCTTTTTAATTTAATGGCAACATATTCTGTTACCTGGCAGCATAGACGTCGTACTTGTAAGTATGGATGTACAGATACTTGTATCGGTATCAGGACCAATACTGGACAAATGTCCCCAATACCGAATTTGATACCTGCAGGTATCACGGTGGTACTCTCTGCATGCTACCAAACTATGCAGCATGCTCAGCAGCTGAGAACGCGTCATAGCTGGGACCTGTGGCTAATGCAGATTAATTGTGGCATCTAAAAGTCCTGAAATTAACTACCGGTGATCCCGGTTAGCTCAGGGATGCTAATCGGGATCACCGCAGTGAAATAGCAGTGTCCAGATCAGCTGAGGGGATAGCCAGAGGACCCTTACCATGCACCGTGCTGTCCGATCGTCGCTCCTATACTGCAGCGCGATTGTCAGTCCTATCCTGGCAGTAGTAAAGGAGCGCCAATAACACTGATCAACAGGACCGCCCTCAGGAATTTCGGAGCCTCATACAGGCATAGCGTCTGGGCCCCCCTTACCAAAAGCAATAGTCCAAAAAACTTTTTCACAAAATACATGCAGCATTACAAGTCAAATATGACCAGATTTTAGCATGTAAATGGACAAAAAAGGGATCTGACCCTTAAAGTATACCTCAACTCAACAACAACGAGGGTCTAGCTGCTGATACCCCACTAATAATAAGAACAAAGAAGCAGAAGAGTTTTCAGCCAAAATACTGTGTGTGAACATAGCCTCATAGGGAAAGTCCAGCCATTGAATACTGTGGTATAATATTTGACAGCAATGGTGTCTTGTACTATGGATCTGCAATAAAACTGTGAATTTTAATAGACCAGAACAAGGTGCTGGACTTTTCCCTAAGAAATTCGGAATATTTATACAGGCACATTTAAATAAGATTTCATGATGCCTTGCACACATTCAAGGCACCCAGTGCCAGAGGCAGCAAAACAACCCCAAAACATCATTGAACCTCCACCATATTTCACTGTAGGTACTGTGCTCTTTTCTTTGTAGGCCTCATTCCGATTTCGGTAAACAGTAGAACAATGTGCTTTACCAAAAAGCTCTATCTTGGTCTCATCTGTCCATAAGACGTTTTCCCAGAAGGATTTTGGCTTACTCAAGTTCATTTTGGCAAAATGTAGTCTTGCTTTTTTATGTCTCTGTGTCAGCAGTGGGGACCTCCTGGGTCTCCTGCCATAGCGTTTCATTTCATTTAAATGTCGTTGGATAGTTCTCGCTGACACTGATGCTCCCTGAGCCTGCAGGACAGCTTGAATATCTTTGGAACGTGTTTGGGGCTGCTTATCCACTATCAGGACTATTCTGCGTTGACACCTTTCATCAATTTTTATCTTTTATCTTCCTTCCAACGTCACTTTAAGCATTAATAACTCTGAGATGCTTTTACCTTTCATTCTGATTCCGAGACAGTTTTTTCGTGACATATTCTACTTTATGTTGGTGGTAAAATGTTGTCGATCATTTCTTGGTGAAAAATTCCAAAATCTGATGAAAAAATTGAAAATGTTGAATTTTTTTAAAACTTTGAAGCTCTCTGCTCAGGGCCGGACTGGCCTAGCGGGATACCGGGAATATTCCTGGTAGGCCGACCGCACAGTGGGCCAGCAGGGGCCGGTTTTCTGCACTATACCGGCCCGTGTGCGGCCACACAGTGGCTGCTCACTCACACAAGGTGCTGACACCAGTATGTTAGTGTAAAAAAAAATATTTTTTTACACTAACATGCTGGTGTTGCCCCATACTTTTAATTTTCACAAGCGGTTAAAGAAAAAAAAAAGACCCCCAAAATTTGTAACGCAATTTCTCTCGATTACATAAATACCCCATATGTGGATGCAAAGTGCTCTGCAGGCGCACAACATGGCTCAGAAGTGAAAGCGCACCTTTTGAGGCCTAAATTGGTGATATGCACAGGGGTGGCTGATTTTACAGCGGTTCTGACATAAACGCAAAACAATAAATACCCACGTAACCCCATTTTGGAAACTACACCCCTCACATAATGTAACAAGGGGTATAGTGAGCCTTAACACCACACAGGTGTTTGACAAATTTTTGTTAAAGTTGGATGTGAAAATGCAAAAAAAATTTTTTTTTTACAAAAATGCTGTTGTTAACCTACATTTTTTCTTTTCACAAGGGAAAATAGGAAAAAAGCCTTCAAAAATGTGCAATCTAATTTCTTCTGAGTATGGAAATACCCCATATGTGGATGTAAAGTGCTCTGCAGGCAAACTAGAATGCTCAGAAGAGAAAGAGCACCATTGGGCTTTTGGAGGGAGAATGTGTCCAAAATAGAAGGCCGTGTGTGGTTACAAAGCCCCCATGGTGCCAGAACAGTGGACCCCCCCCCCCCCCCCTCCACATGTGACCCCATTTTGGAAACTACACCCCTCACGGAATGTAATAAGGGGTACAGTGAGCATTTACACCCCAATGTTCCAAAGATCTGTCAAAGATCTGGTGTAAATGCTCACTGCACCCCTTATTAAATTCTGTGAGGGGTGTAGTTTCCAAAATTGGATTACATGTGGGGGGCGTCAACTGTTCTGGCACCACAGGGGCTTTGTAAACGCACATGGCCCCCGACTTCTATTCCAACCAAATTTTCTTCCCAAAAGCTCAATGGCGCTCCTTCTCTTCTGAGCATTGTAGTTTGCCCGCAGAGCACTTTGCATCCACATATGGGGTATTTCCATACAATATTTTGGGAGGCTATTTCTCCTATTACCCCTTGTGAAAATGAATAATTTGGGGTAACACCAGCATTTTAGTTAAAAAAATCTATTTTTAAATTTCACTTCCAACTTTAGCAGAAATCTGTCAAACACCTGTGGGGTGTTAAGGCTCACTGTACCGCTTGTTATGTGCCTTGAGGGGTGTAGTTTCCAAAATAGTGTTTTTGCTGTTTTGGCACCATAGGAGCTTGCTAAATGTGACATGCCCCACAAAAACCATTTCAGCAAAATTTGCTTTCAAAAAGCTCAATGGCGCTCCTTCTATACTGAGCATTGTAGTGAGCCTGTAGAGCACTTTACGTCCACACATGGGGTATTTCCATTCTCGGAAGAAATGGGGTTACAAATTTTGGGGTGGATTTTCTCCTATTACCTCTTGTAAAAATGGAAAATTTGGTTAAAAAAAAACAACAGCATTTTTGTGAAAAAAAAATATTTCATTTACACATCCGACTTTACCGAAAAGTCGTCAAACACCTGTGGGGTGTTAAGGCTCACTGCACCCCTTGTTTTGTTCCTTGAGGGGTGTAGGTTCCCAAATAGTATACCATGTGTTTCTTTTTCTGCTGTTCTGGCACCATAGGGACTTCCTAAATGCGACATGCCCCCCAAAAACCATTTCAGCAAAGTTCACTCTCCAAAATCCCATTGTCGCTTTTTCCCTTCTGAGCCCTGTAGCGCACCCACAGAACACTTTACATCCACATATGAGGTATTTCCTTACAATTTTAGTTACAAATTTTTTTTTTGGGGGGGGGGGGGGGCTTTTTCTTCTTTTACCCTTTGTAAAATTTCAAAAACTGGGTCTACAAGAACATGCAATTGTAAAAAATGAAGATTTTGAATTTTCTGAATGTCCTTTGAGGGGTGCAGTTTTTATAATGGGGTCATTTATGGGTATTTCTAATATGAAGGCCCTTCAAATCCACTTCAAAACTGAACTGGTCCCTGAAAAATTCCGATTTAAAAAATTTTGTGAAAAATTGCTGCTAAACTGTGAAGTCCTCTGATGTCTTCCAAAAGTAAAAACTTGTCAACTTTAGGATGCAAATATAAAGTAGACATATTGTATATGTGAATAAATATATAATTTATTTGGGATGTCCATTTTCCTT
Source organism: Hyla sarda (assembly GCF_029499605.1). Lineage (NCBI taxonomy): Eukaryota > Metazoa > Chordata > Amphibia > Anura > Hylidae > Hyla > Hyla sarda. Next base: position 91,513,886 of record NC_079189.1, read on the forward strand.
ATAAGCAGAGAGTTTCAAATTAATAAAATGCAAAATTTTCTAATTTTTCACGCAGTAAATTTGAGTAGCCGTATTTTTCATGAAATTTGGGAATTTTTCACCAAGAAATTATGTAAATATTGATGAAAATGTACCACTATGTTAAAGTAGAATACGTCACAAAAAAACAATCTCAGAATCAAATTCATAAGTAACAGCATCTCAGAGTTATTAAAGGGGTACTCCGCTGAAAACCTTTTTTTTTTTTTTTTTTTTAATCAACTGGTGCCAGAAAGTTAAACAGATTTGCAAATTCCATTTTAGGAACTGTCCAGGGTAAAAGGAAATGGACAGAGATGTCAGCAGAGAGCACTGTGCTCATGATGTCAGCATACAGCTCTGTGTTTCAAAAAGAAAAGAATTTCCACTGTAGTATTCAGCAGCTAATAAGTACAGGAAGGATTAAGATTTTTTAATAGAAGTAATTTACAAATCTGTTTAACTTTCTGGCACCAGTTGATTTAAAGTTTTTCACCGGAGTACCCCTTTAATACTTAAAGTGACAGTGGTCAGATGTGCAAAAAATGCTCTGGTCCTTAACGACCATGGACAAGTATACACGTCCAATGGCCGTTACCGAGGTATGACGCGGGCTCCCGACTTGAGCCCGCGTCATACCGGCCGGCCCCCAGCTGATTCTTGCAGCTTGGGGCCGGCGTTAATAGCCAACATGCGGCGTCTAAACGTGCCTGTATCCAGTCCCTGGTGATCCAGTGGGGTGCTGCGGGGGAGCGATCCGCTACTGAGGTAGCCTGAGGGCTTACCTCTCCTCCTGTGTCAGCTCCGGCTCTCTGTATGATACAGCCTGGCAGGACCAGGCTTTATCAATCGAGCGCAGAGCACACAGATGAATGGGATTGTGTTACGCCTAGCGCTCCGGGTCCCCGCTCCTCCCCGGAGCGCTTACGGCGTCTCTCTCTCCGCAGCGCCCCGGTCGGTCCCGCTGACCGGGAGCGCTGCACTGTCATGGCCGTCGGGGATGCGATTCGCACAGCGGGACGCGCCCGCTCGCGAATCGCATCCCAGGTCACTAACCCGTCCCGGTCCCCTGCTGTCATGTGCTGGCGCGCGCGGCTCCGCTCTCTAGGGCGCGCGCGCGCCAGCTCCCTGGGACTTAAAGGGCCAGTGCACCAATGATTGGTGCCTGGCCCAATTAGCTTAATTGGCTTCCACCTGCTCCCAGACTATATCTGTTCTCTGTCCCTGCACTTCCCTGCTGGATCTTGTTGCCTTAGAGCCTAGTGAAAGCGTTACTGTGTTTATCCATACCGTGTACTTTACCTCCTGCTTGCCTTATTGACTACGATTCTTGCTGCCTGCCCCGACCTTCTGCTACGTCCGACCTTGCTTTGTCTACTCCATTGTACCGCGCCTATCTTCAGCAGTCAGAGAGGTTGAGCCGTTGCTAGTGGATACGACCTGGTCACTACCGCCGCAGCAAGACCATCCCGCTTTGCGGCGGGCTCTGGTGAACACCAGTAGTGACTTAGAACCGGTCCACTAGCACGGTCCACGCCAATCCCTCTCTGGCACAGAGGATCCACCTCCTACCAGCCGGGATCGTGACAGTAGATCCGGCCATGGATCCCGCTGAGGTTCCCCTGCCAGCTATCTCTGATCTCACCACGGTGGTCGCCCAGCAATCCCGACAGATCGCCCATCTAACCCACCAGCTGTCGGAAGTGTCCACCATGGTGCAACAACTTCAGTCGCAACTTCTGCCTCTGCTACAGCAGCAACCATCTCCTCCGCCAGCTCCTGCACCCCTTCCGCAGCGAGTGGCCACTCCTAGCCTCCGCTTGTCCCTGCCGGACAAATTTGATGGGGACTCTAAGTTTTGCCGTGGCTTTCTTTCGCAATGTTCCCTGCACTTGGAGATGATGTCGGACCAGTTTCCTACTGAAAGGTCTAAGGTGGCTTTCGTAGTCAGCCTTCTGTCTGGAAAAGCTCTGTCATGGGCCACACCGCTCTGGGACAGCGATGACCCCGTCACTGCCTCTGTACACTCCTTCTTCTCGGAAATTCGAAGTGTCTTTGAGGAACCTGCCCGAGCCTCTTCTGCTGAGACTGCCCTGCTGAACCTGGTCCAGGGTAATTCTTCCGTTGGCGAGTACGCCATACAATTCCGTACTCTTGCTTCTGAACTATCCTGGAATAATGAGGCCCTCTGCGCGACCTTTAAAAAAGGCCTATCCAGCAACATTAAAGATGTTCTGGCCGCACGAGAAATTCCTGCTAACCTGCATGAACTCATTCATCTAGCCACTCTCATTGACATGCGTTTTTCTGAGAGACATCAAGAGCTCCGCCAGGAAAAAGACTTAGATCTCTGGGCACCTCTCCCACAGTCTCCGTTGCAATCTACGCCTAGGCCTCCCGCCGAGGAGGCCATGCAAGTGGATCGGTCTCGCCTGACCCAGGAGGAGAGGAATCGCCGTAGGGAGGAAAATCTTTGTCTGTACTGTGCCAGTACCGAACATTTCTTGGTGGATTGCCCTATCCGTCCTCCACGTCTGGGAAACGCACGCTCGCACCCAGCTCTCGTGGGTGTGGCGTCTCTTGATTCTAAGTCGGCTTCTCCACGTCTCACGGTGCCCGTGCGGATTTCCCCTTCAGCCAACTCCTCCCTCTCAGCCGTGGCCTGCCTGGACTCTGGTGCCTCTGGGAATTTTATTCGTGAGTCCTTGGTGAATAAATTCCGCATCCCGGTGACCCGTCTCGTCAAGCCACTCTACATTTCCGCGGTCAACGGAGTCAGGTTGGATTGCACCGTGCGTTACCGCACGGAGCCCCTCCTAATGTGCATCGGACCTCATCACGAAAAAATTGAGTTTTTGGTCCTCTCCAATTGCACTTCCGAAATTCTCCTTGGACTACCCTGGCTTCAACACCATTCACCAACCCTGGATTGGTCCACAGGGGAGATCAAGAGCTGGGGTTCCTCTTGTTTCAAGGACTGCCTTAAACCGGTTCCCAGTACTCCCTGCCGTGACCCTGTGGTTCCCCCTGTAACCGGTCTGCCGTTCTGCCATAAGAAGTGCCTCTCCCCCCCTCCCAGTCCAGTCAGGCAAGCCTCGGTGCCTCCCCATGGCCCCTGTCCTGGTGTCACACTGCCCCGTGCCAGGCCTCGCTCTCTGCCCTCCCTCCCCATTCCCACTCCTGCTGTACTGCCTGCCGTTGAGGAAACCCTCCATTCTTTCCCGGTGTCCTCATCCCAGGGGAGGCAGTTACCGGACAAAGAGAAGGGGAGACCTAAGGGGGGAGGGTACTGTTACGCCTAGCGCTCCGGGTCCCCGCTCCTCCCCGGAGCGCTTACGGCGTCTCTCTCTCCGCAGCGCCCCGGTCGGTCCCGCTGACTGCACTGTCATGGCCGTCGGGGATGCGATTCGCACAGCGGGACGCGCCCGCTCGCGAATCGCATCCCAGGTCACTTACCCGTCCCGGTCCCCTGCTGTCATGTGCTGGCGCGCGCGGCTCCGCTCTCTAGGGCGCGCGCGCGCCAGCTCCCTGAGACTTAAAGGGCCAGTGCACCAATGATTGGTGCCTGGCCCAATTAGCTTAATTGGCTTCCACCTGCTCCCAGACTATATCTGTTCTCTGTCCCTGCACTTCCCTGCCGGATCTTGTTGCCTTAGAGCCTAGTGAAAGCGTTTAGTGTGTTTATCCATACCGTGTACTTTACCTCCTGCTTGCCTTATTGACTACGATTCTTGCTGCCTGCCCCGACCTTCTGCTACGTCCGACCTTGCTTTGTCTACTCCATTGTACCGCGCCTATCTTCAGCAGTCAGAGAGGTTGAGCCGTTGCTAGTGGATACGACCTGGTCACTACCGCCGCAGCAAGACCATCCCGCTTTGCGGCGGGCTCTGGTGAACACCAGTAGTGATTTAGAACCGGTCCACTAGCACGGTCCACGCCAATCCCTCTCTGGCACAGAGGATCCACCTCCTACCAGCCGGGATCGTGACAGATTGTATGTAATTCCATTCATCTTTATGAGGAATCAAATGATTCCTCCTAAAAGTCCCCTAAGGGGACTAAAAGTGTAAAAGAAAAAAAGGTAAAAAAAAAGTTTAACACACACACATTAACCCCTTCCTTATTAAAAGTTTAAATCATCCCCCTTTTCCCAAATTCCATATAAATAATATATAAACATAATAAAAATACTGTAAACATATATGTGGTATAGCCACGTGCGTAAATGTCCGAACTATAAAAATATATCATTATTTAAACCGCACGGTCAATGGCGTACGCGCAAAAAAATTCCAAAGTCCAAAATAGTGTGTTTTTGGTCACTTTTTATATCATGAAAAAGTGAATAAAAAGCGATCAAAAAGTCCGATCAATACAAAAATGATACCGATAAAAACTTCAGATCACGTCGCAAAAAATTAGCCCTCATACCGCCCAATACGCAGAAAAATAAAAAAGTTATGGGGGTCAGAAAATGACAATTTTAAACGTATACATTTTCCTGCATGTAGTTATGATTTTTGTGTCATTTTTACCGAAAAATGTACTGCGTAGAAACGGAAGCCCCCAAAAGTTACAAAATGGCATTTTTTCTTCAATTTTGTCGCCCAATGATTTTTTTTTCCCGTTTTGCCGTAGATTTTTGGGTAAAATGACTGATGTCACTGCAAAGTCGAATTGGTGGAGCAAAAAATAAGCCATAATATGGATTTTTAGGTGCGAAATTGAAAGGGTTATGCCACAGATGCAATGCCACAGATGCCATGATCTGTATTGATCACAGCATCTGAGGGGTTAATGGCGGACATCTGGATGTCCGCCATTACCGTGGATTCCTGGCTGCTGATAGCAGCCGGACCTGCCGTGCATGACGCGAGCACCGGTCCGGTGCTTGTGGTCAAGGTGGAGTGTAAATGTACGTCATGGTGCACTAAGTACCACCTCTCCATGACGTACATTTACGCCCATTGTCGTTAAAGGAGTACTCCGGTGAAAACTTTTTTTCTTTTAAATCAACTGGTGCCAGAAAGTTAAACATATTTGTAAATGATCGGGACAATGTAGAGAAAACCGCACTCACCCGATCAACGTGCACAGATTCTTTATTCCGTTGAACATCAACATAGAACACAGGAGGACTTATGGTCGGCAGGAACGCCAGGGAACAGGAGGTGTTGTTACAGCTGTTTCACGGGAACACAGCCCGCTTCGTCAGACTACACCCTCTGATGACGCGTCGCAGGTTAAATACACACCCACGATTACGTCAGCAGAAGGGTGTTACACACAGGTAAGTGATTTAAAATCTTACAAAAGTAGAAAAATCTTTAAAATCAATACCCTCTACAAAAATCTATGTCATATATGGACTTCTATTTATAAAAATACACTGAAATCTAGCTTATCATTAAGTCCAAGATTACCTTGGGCATCCGTGCGCAGGATGAACTCCGCCTCCGTATGCAGTAGTAGCTTTTTCCTATCAATCCCTTCTTTGGGCATTATTCTCTTTATCCCAAAGAATTTTAATGCGGCTGGGTCATTATTATGAGTGGTTTTTAGATGTTCCAAGACCCGAGGGCACCCTTTTCCTGAACGAACTGAATAAAGGTGTTCTCTAAATCTGATGTTTAGCGATCTTGTGGTGCTACCTATATAGTAGTGGCCACAGTCGCAAAACATACAGTAAATAATATGATTCATTTTACAATTGATGAATTCCCTCACTTTGATTTGTACACCTCCAATGGTGAAAATTTTACCTACTTTGAGTTTAGGGCACCATTTGCAGTTCCCACAGCGGAAATTACCGCATATTGTGGGGCCGCTTAGCCAGCTCGAGTTCTCCTTACTGGAGTATTTACTGCTAGTTAGGATGTCACCTAGATTTGTAACTCTTTTGTAGGAGATGAGGGGTTTATTATCAAATTGTGCAGATAAAATAGGGTCACTCTGGATTAAGTACCAATGCTTGTGAATACTTTGCTTTATCTTCTCAGCCATCGGGCTGTGTGTGAATGTAAAGCAAAATCTTCTATTATTGTTTTTCAATTTATGCTGGGTTTTTTTTAGAGTTTTTTAAACCACTATTTTGTAGAAGGGAATTTCTGTCTTGTCTATTGGCCCTATTGTAAGCTGTCTGTAGAATTGGAGGTGGATAACCTCTTTCTAGTAGTCGTGCAGTAAGTTCTTTAGCTTGCTTTTCAAAGCTACTCTGGGTATCGTTTATTCTCCGCAAGCGGAGAAATTGCCCATAGGGGATGGCGGTTTTGACGTGACCCGGGTGGTAACTCCTGTAGTGTAGGAGAGAATTACCCGCCGTCGGTTTCCGGTAACCCTCTGTGCGCAATTTGTTTTCACTAATTCTTACTAAAACGTCTAAGAACTCTATTTCTTCTTTGCTTGACTTGCTAGTGAAGCTGAGAAACATATTGTTATTAGTGTTAAGCCATGTAATAAAATTTGTGAACTCTGTTCCCGTACCTGTCCAGGTTATCAGGACGTCGTCCACAAATCTTACATAACTGGCAATCATCTTTCTGAAAGGATTAATTTCTGAAAAGATCCATCTCTTTTCCAAAAAGGCTACATAGATGTTTGCCAGGGTACATGCCACCGGTGTGCCCATGGCAACACCGCTTTTTTGTGAGTACCATGTGTTATTGAACTGAAACACATTGTTGGTGAGGATGAGATGTAAGGCTTCACAAATAAATGTGATGTAAGAATCACTTTTATCCGAGGACACCAACAATTCCCTCACACATTGAATTGCTATATTTTGATCGATGTTAGTGTACAAACTTTCGATATCAATGGCTCCCAGCAAATAGTTGGGCTGCCACTGTATGTCTTTCAGAGTTTCGAGGAAATGGTTGGTGTCCTTGACCATATGTGGGATTTCTTTCAAGATGGGGTGTAAGACCCAGTCTATGTATTTGGAAAGGGGTTCCATTAGAGACCCCAACCCGGAGACAATAGGTCTCCCGGGTGGGGTCTCCAATGTTTTGTGTATCTTCGGTAGAAAGTACCACCCTGGATATGTTGGTGTAGTAGGGAACAATTTTGTAGCAGTGGAGTTTGAAACTGTCCCCGTCTCTACAGCCCTTCGTAAGAAGGACTGCAGGCGTGAGGAGAGCTTAGGTATAGGGTTGATTTCTAGAACCTTGTAGTTATTTTTATTCGACAATTGGCGATTAGCTTCGGATAGATAGTAACTTTCATCAACACAATATTCCCCCCTTTGTCAGATTTTTTGATAATAATACCTTTTTGTGATTGAATCCATTTTAGTGCTTCCTTTTCTTTTAAAGTAAGATTGGGGCTGTCTTGTGGGTACATGAGTGCTTTTATATCCTCCATGACTTTATGTTGGAAAATATCTAGGTTGTTACCTGGTGCTATGGGGGGGTTATAGGTCGATTTTATCCCACCAGAGAAAAAGCCATGTTCCGGCGGATTGCTGGTCATAGCTTCGCCTGTGGGGGTTTCTCCTATAATGACATCATTGGCCCCCAACAGTTCAGTCAAGGCTAACAAACATTTATTTTCAGAAGTGCTAGGATTAATAAGAGGGCTAAACCCCAAGGGGCTTATTTGTATCGGAATATCTCCCTCTTTCTTTGAGGTATTGTTATCTTAGCTAGCAAACACTCTTTTAAGGTTCAATTTACGCATGCTTTTGAATAAATCTACCTCAAAGGACACTAAATCAAAATCATTAGTTGGGCAGTAATTTAGACCTTTTTGTAATAGAGATGTAACATCATCATTCAAAGTCAAGTCCGTGAGGTTTACTATGGTAGCAAGATTCGGGGTAATATGACTGTTATAGGGGATATGGTTGGAGAGGGTTTCAAGGGGGGTAATGTCCGTATAAGCAGAGGGTTCGGTGGTAGTGGCCTCTTGAGTGTCCTTTGTTGTCTCCACGTTACTTTTTTTCTTTTTTCGGCTCCCCCTTTTCCTATTCTTTTTTCCTCCTCTTCTTGTCTTGACTCTAAAGGGTGCCCCTTTGCAATTGTACTGGCTGGGTTGCCAGGGGTTACTATTTCTGGGTCACTAGAGTCCGAGTCTGTGGTCATGAAATCGGAGGTTGTGCGTTCATTTTTGTTGCGATATTTTTTATTATTATTGTTGCCTTTATTGGTGTAGTTACGTGGTTTTTTTCCTCTCGGGATATTCGGTTTCTTTACAAATATTTTCCCACTTTCAAAATCTTGTTTGTCTCTCAGATATTTATCTCTTTTTTCTTCTTTAAGAGTACTTTGAAGATTTAGAAGTTTGGTATCTAGTCGCTTTAGGAAGACTTGTCTTTGCGGTTCTGATAGACGAGTTTTCAGCTCTGTTTTAGCTTTTCCAAGGGCTTCAGACACATAAGCGTATTCCTTTTCATTCCTTTCCAGGATAGTGATTAGCATACTCATTGAATAATCCAGGTGATTACTTCTATTAAAAAATCTTAATCCTTCCAGTACTTATTAGCTGCTGAATGCTACAGAGGAAATTCCTTTCTTTTTGGAACACTGATGACATCACGAGCACAGTGCTCTCTGCTGACATCTCTGTCCATTTTAGCAACCATGCATAGCAGATGTATGCTAAGGGCAGCATGGTGGCTCAGTGGTTAGCACTGCTGCCTTGCAGCGCTGGGGCCTTGGGTTCATATCCCACCAAGGACAACAATAAATAAAGACTTATTATTATTAGAATAATGTCGGAAGAGAGCACTGTGCTCGTGATGTCATCAGAGAGCATTCCAAAAAGAAAAGAATTTCCTCTGTAGTATTCAGCAGCTAATAAGTACAGGAAGGATTAAGATTTTTTAATAGAAGTAATGTAAAAATCTGTTTAACTTTCCGGAGCCAGTTCATTTAAAAGAAAAAAGGTTTTCACTGGAGTACCCCTTTTAGGGGATACTGTAAACCTAGAAACCATCTTTATTTATAAATATATATGAGCATAATATTATTAGGAGGTTAATCTGAATGATAGGTTTGGTTCTATACAGTGACACTTGTGCACCTGCGGAGGGAGAAATAGCACCATGAAGATAATATACTGATAACATAACACACAACAATGACAAAAGCCCTCGGAGCTGTCATGGAGCCCACCATCTGCATGTGGTGCTGATACTAGTGTTGAGCGGCATAGGCCATATTCGAATTCGCGAATATTCGCGAATATATGGGTGAATATTCGTCATATATTCGCGAATATTCGCATATTCGTAATATTCTCGTTTTATTTTCGCATATGCGAATAGTAACATATTCAAAACTAGTATAAACGGAAATTCGCATATGCGGAAATTCGCACGCCAGTCTCACACAGTAGTATTAGAGCCTTCTTTACACCACACAAGCTGGAAGCAGAGAGGGATGATCACTGTGATGTGTACTGTGGGAAAAAAAAAAAAAAAAAACGAATATTCGTAATTACGAATATATAGTGCTATATTCGTGAATAGGAAAAAGTGAGAATTAAAGAAAAATAAGTAGATAACTAATATAGATAAAGCAAATCCTTACATATAAAAGTAAGAAAGATCTGCGGGGAGCTGTAATCACTGTCTATGTCAATGTTTCCCAAGCAGGGAGCCTCCAGCTGTTGCAAAACTACAACTCCCAGCATGCCCGGACAGCCAAAGGCTGTCCGGGCATGATGGGAGTTGTAGTTTTGCAACAGCTGGTGGCACCCTGCTTGGGAAACACTGGTCTATGTAGAGGACAGGAGCTTCTTCAGGGTCCTGTACAGTACATAGTGTCCTAAAAAAGTAACATGGAGACGTCCTCACCTGGTGTCCAAAGGAGCAGGTAACCCTGGTACAGGTAAAGAGTACAGAACATGTAACACTTCCCTTTACTGTAGGGGGCGCTACCAGACATCAGTCAGTGCATACGCTTCAGGAATACAGGTGTTTTACTAGTAAAATGCCCATTCTGATTGGTCAGTTCCTCCAGTTGTGACACATTTCACAGATCTGGACTGTCTGTACATTGTATGTTGAGTCTGGTTTCAACTTACAATAGTCCAGAAAAGACCATTGTATGTTGAAACTATTGTATGTTGAGGCCATTGTAAGTTGAGGGATCACTGTACATGGTGAAAAATTCAGATATTGGTCCCATGTTTGTTTTATTTCCATTGCAAACCCACATTATTCCCTATTCATTTATATTGTACCGTACTTTGTTGCAGATTTCCAGTGCATAGTTGTCACTTTAAAATGACAATGAGGAGATTTATAAATATGTGTCTATGTGCAGCCACTTCGCAGCCTTTTTTTTTTGCTATGTTTTTGGTTTATGTTTATCAAAACAGCACACAGACTTTGCACAGGTTAAAAATCCCCCCAGAACTTGCTGTAGGATGTCATTTTTCTAAGTCAAGGCGGAGCACCAGACCGGTGCTTGCACCATGCGCGGCAGGTCCAGCTGCTAACAGGGACCCGCCGGTAATGGCGAACTTCCCTGATCGTGCGGATGTCTGCCATTAACCCCTCAGATGCCGTGATCAATACAGATTAAAAGACGCAGTTAATAAATCTTTTCCTTTGCATAGTCAAGAATGAAACGCTGCATTTCACAGTCACTTTTGCCAAAGTTGTCTATTTTGAAATTGCGCAAAATTTTTGTGCAAAAAATTTTGCAACAAGTTTCAGCGAATAAAATGTCAGGAAGGCAATGATGAATCTCCCCCAATATGTTTCTTACGTTTGAAATGGCCTCAGAAAAACACTTGCCAACAGAGGCACAGCCAAAACATTTTAAGGGGTATTACAGAATTTTTTTTTTATTTGACTATGTTACAGGGGCTGTAAAGTTAGTGTAGTTCATAATATAGTGTCTGTACCTGTGTGTGACGGTTTTCTCACAATTCTTCTGTGATTTTTGCCCCAATGTTTATTTTTAACAGCATACAAAATGACTGTCCTCTCAGGTTTTCCCAGGTTGTAGTGCAGCCCGAGACATTACATGCAATGTGTCAGGCTGGTGTAGTGTGCAAATAAAAGAGATGTAAGCAATTTAAGTATACATTGCTCACATAAGTTTTAGTTTGACACTAGAGATGAGCGAACTTACAGTAAATTTGATTCGTCACGAACTTCTCGGCTCGGCAGTTGATGACTTTTCCTGCGTAAATTAGTTCAGCCTTCAGGTGCTCCGGTGGGCTGGAAAAGGTGGATACAGTCCTAGGAAAGAGTCTCCTAGGACTGTATCCACCTTTTCCAGCTCACCGGAGCACCTGAAAGCTGAACTAATTTATGCAGGATAAAGTCATCAACTGCCGAGCCGAGAAGTTTGCGACGAATCGAATTTACTGTAAGTTCGCTCATCTCTATTTGACACCAAACCCCCATGTGTCAGGTCATGCTTTTATAGTGATCTCACACATAACAATACTTCCAACATAAGAGACACCAGGGAGATTTCAAACTGGGAAAGGAAATTAAAGGAGTACTCTGCTGGAAAACATTTTTTTTAATTTTTTTATATCAACTGGTGCCAGAAAGTTAAACAGTAATTGTAAATTACTTCTATTAAAAAATCTTAACCCTTCAAGTACTAATCAGCTCTTGTATGATCCACTGAAAGTTCTTGTCTTTTTGAATGTCCTTTCTGTCTGACCACAGGGCTCTCTGCTGACACCTCTGTCCATTTTAGGAATTGTCCAGAGTAGAAGCAAATCCCCATAGCAAACCTATCCTGCTCTGGACAGTTCCTGAGACAGATAGAGATAGTCAGCAGAGAGCGTTGTGGTCAGACAGAAAGAAAATTCAAAAAGAAAAGAACTTCCTCTGTAGTATACAGCAGCTGATAAGTACTGGAAGAATTAAGATTTTTTTTTATAGAAGTAATTTATGAATCGGTTAAACTTTCTGGCACCAGTTGATTTAAAAAAAATATGCTTTTCAGTGGAGTACCCCCTTAAGAATTTATTTTCCTTATCCCCAGCCCAGATCCAAGACAAAAAATAAAATAAAACAAAAAACAAATATTGTTGAAAACCTTGTTGGTCGGCCCCCTGAGGTGCCACTGCTTGTTAATATTTCCTGTCATCTATCTCAGATATCACCTGATTTTATGTGTGCCTTGTCTCCCTATATAGCAAAGCAAACAACGTCTGGAAAAAGAAACTTGGAGGATTGCACAGATTTCTGTAAATATACAGGGGCTGTCAGTGACTAAAGGCATCATTGACACCAGTGATAATCCTAAATGGCCAGTAACCTTTCAGTCTTTGCTTAAATCAAAAGTACAATCATGTATATGAAGCTACACAATAAATGTTATCACCGAAAAATGCCTCAACTCATTCACCCTAAAGACCATATACAATCTTTGATCAGCTCACTGAAGTATCAGATTAATGCTGCCTCACTTAATGCTGCGTCACTTAATGCTGCGTCACTGGGCTTAAACATTCGGGGGCCTGTGACCCAGATAGAATGTTCAGTGCCCCTGTGAGGTGCAAATGTGCGCCCCCGTGCAGACTTGCGTCCGCTCCTCCCCCAGCTCTCCGAAGATTTCCGAAGCTAGAGCTGGGGGAGGGCAGAGCTGGGGAGAGAGGAGGTACACGGTGGACGCAAGTCTGCACGGGGGCGCAAATTTGCACCTCACACCGCGAGTTATCACAATCACTTGTCTTCTACTTGGAGAGAGTTTCCTGTGATCCTGGCCAGAGCTGTGAGGTGAAATCATCATCATCAGGGCCCAGGACCGGATCCCCTCTGGCTGCTCCTGTGTTATCAGGAAGCTTTGTTTATACCAGAAAGTTTAACCTTTACACTGCCTGACAAGAGCAGCCAAAGAGGGTAGAGGGGAAACATGGTACCATCTAAATGACACACAGTATGTCCCTTCCAAACCCTTTTGTTCACCTCCCCAAGCCTCCTTGTCCCCTCCAGACACACCACTGTGTCAATCCTTAATCCCTCTCTCCATCCCTCATCCCTCTGTCCATCCCTCCATCCGTCCATCCCTCCCCCCATCCCTCATCCCTTAGTCCATCCCTCATCCCTCCGTCCATCCCTCCGTCCATCCCTCAGTCCATCTATCCCTCATCCCTCCATCCATCCCTCATGCCTCTGTCCATCCCTCATCCCTCCATCCATCCATCCCTCATGCCTCCCTCCCTCATCCCTCCATCCATCCATCCCTCCGTCCATCCCTCAGTCCATCTATCCCTCATCCCTCCGTCCATCCCTCATGCCCCCGTCCATCCCTCTGTCCATCCCTCAGTCCATCCCTCCCTCATGCCTCCGTCCATCCCTCATCCCACCATCCATCCATCCATCCCTCATGCCTCCGTCCATCCCTCCATCCATCCCTCATTCCTCAGTTTTTCCCTCATCCCATCCCTCATCCCTCAGTCCACCCCTCATCCCTCCGTCCATGCCTCATGCCTCCGTCCATCACTCATCCCTCAATCCATCCCTCCCTCATGCCTCCGTCCATCCCTCATCCCTCAGTTTTTCCCTCATCCCATCCCTCATCCCTCCGTCCATCCCTCATGCCTCCGTCCATCCCTCATGCCTCCGTCCATCCCTCATCCCTCTCTCCATCCCTCATCCCTCTCTCCATTCCTCATCCCTCTCTCCATCCCTCATCCCTCTCTCCATCCCTCATCCCTCTCTCCATCCCTCATCCCTCTCTCCATCCCTCATCCCTCTCTCCATCCCTCATCCCTCTCTCCATCCCTGTTCCCCTGTTCTGCTGGTGCAGTCACTGGGGGGAGTTATTGGTTTTACCCTGGTTACCCTGGTACATTTGTCGCACAGTTTGTCTGACATGTTAATCAGAGACTTTTCATTGCTACTTTTGCTTTAGAAGACTTTTTATATAAAGAACATATCAAGTGGCGATATCAGTCCATATCCTGCAGGGGTAAGGAATTTATCATGTGTGACTTTTCAGTTTGTCCCTGACTTGGCTTACAAATCTGACTGCAAACAGCATTATCAAAAAGTCGCACATTTTGTTGCATGGGCTAAAAAGTCGCAGAGCGGGAACCACACAAAGTGGCGTGCTAAAGTCAGAAATGGGATCAGCTGCACGTCTTTTTACCCCATTAATTTGTGCGCTGAAACTGTACCAGCACCAAATTTATTAAATGGTGCAGGCATGTGATAAATCTGGTGCTGATCACATTTCTTACTTCAGTACTTCACTTTGTATGGTGATTTCCCTACGACTTTTTGTGCAACTTTTTAACCGGTGGAGTTTTGTAAGCTAAGTCAGGTCTGGTGTAGATTTGCACCTTAGTTAGTGCATTTGTGCCAAAAGATGCAACAAACTGAAAAGTTGCACATTATAAATTTCTGACCACTGCATGATATCCACTGAAATGTGTGCTTTTTAAAAAACCTTCTACATGAAAAGTCACTAAATGTTGGCACAAAAAATCACTGCGCCAAAGAAAAGCACCAAAGAACAGCAAAAAAAAAAAAAAAAAAAAAAAGTGGTAAAACTTTTCATAAATTTACATATTTTACACTACTTATCCTGTACTGATCCTGAGTTATATCCTGTATTATACTCCAGAGCTGTACTCACTATTCTGCTGGTGAGGTCACTGTGTACATACATTACATTACTTATCCTGTACTGATCCTGAGTTATATCCTGCATTATACCCCAGAGCTGTACTCACTATTCTGCTGGTGAGATCACTGTGTACATACATTACATTATTTATCCTGTACTGATCCTGAGATATATCCTGTATTATACTCCAGAGCTGTACTCCCTATTCTGCTGGTGAGATCACTGTGTACATACATTACATTACTTATCCTGTACTGATCCTGAGTTATATCCTGTATTATACTCCAGAGCTGTACTCACTATTCTGCTGGTGAGGTCACTGTGTACATACATTACATTACTTATCCTGTACTGATCCTAATTTATATCCTGTATTATACTCCAGAGCTGTACTCCCTATTCTGCTGGTGGGGGTCACTGTGTACTTTACATTACATTACTTATCCTGTACTGATACTGAGTTATATCCGGTATTATACTCCAGAGCTGCACTCACTATTCTGCTGGTGAGGTCACTGTGAACATACGCTACACTGTGGTCCGCTGTGCTGTTACAATGTGCTCCGCTAACGACTGTCTGCCAGAGGGAAATCAAGGGAAAAAGTATTTTTCAGCCCGACGCAGTTCCGTGCAGAATTCGCGCAGAAATTCCGCTCAAAAATTGGTGGTTGTCGTCCAGCAAAAAAAAAAAACCTTTCCTCCTGTATTCTGTGAGGAAAATTCATGCAGATTCCTGCTTGAATTCCGCATTAAAAAAACTGAATTTCCGCTCAAAAAAAAAAAAAGGGAAATTCTAACAAAATTTGAATTGTTGGTTGTTGTCCTGCAAAAAAAACAAAAAAATAAAAACTGTTTCCTCCTGTACCTGTATTCCGCGCGGAAAATCTGCGCGAATTCTGCACGAAAAAAAAACAACTTAATTTTTAAGAGGGAATTTCTTGCCAATTCCTCAGTGTGAACATACCCTAACACATGGGCAGAGAGGACACAGAGACCGGGCTGAAGGCCTAGTGAGTGTTATATCTGGACCCTTTTGTTTACAACTTACACTGCTCTATAATGTCCTATAATACGGAGCAGAAATCTGGTGAAAATTGCATATACAAGTAATAAAATTGCCAAAAATAGTGCAGCTTCTCATATACACAGCTTATCCTGAAAGGAGAGAAGTTCAAATATATCAGATAAAAATGTATGTCTATAATATAAAACAACACGCAGAGCTTTACTAAAGCATGTACCGTGTTATAGTGTCTGCTTAATGGCGGTGTGTTATAAATTGACACATTACATTTCAGATACAACCAGTTATAGTAGTGTTAAATATGTATTATTAAAGGGGTGCTCCGCTGCTCAGTGTTTGGAACAAACCGTTCCGAATGCTGGAGCTGGTGGTGGGAGCTTGTGATGTCATAGCTCCGCCCCTCATGAAGTCACACCCCACCCCCTCAATGCAAGTCTATGGGAGACTTGCATTGAAGGGACAGGGTGTGATGTCATGAGGGTTGGGGCTATGACATCATGAGCTCCCGGCTCCTGCGTTCGGAACAGTTTGTCCCAAACACGGAGCAGCGGAGCATAAAGTGTTGATCTGCAAGGTGCCAACACCGCCCCAGACCCCCTACCCACTTTCCCTAATCAACTCTCTGGAGCTAACAGTATGAAGAGGGGGGGATGAATTTACACAGAGGGTAATTAAGGGTATGTTCAGACAATGGATTATGAACGGAATTTCCGCTCGCAGAATTCCGCGAGCGGAGATTCCATTCTGGTGGCCGCCGCCGCAATACTTTGGCGGTAGGACCGTGCGGCACTGCGCTGTCACCATTGACGGCTATGCAGTGTTCGCAGACTTCCGCGCAAAGAATGAACATGTTCTTTCTTTGCGCAGAAAAATTTCAGTGGCGGAATTGTCCACCGCTGAAATTCCACAGTGTGAACGGGTCTCAGGGAAACCCATTCACACTGATGTTTATGTGGTGGAATGATATAGCACGGGGGGGGGGGGGGTCAAGGAGAAATGATGTGGCACAGGGGTAAGGGGCGGATGATTTGGCACAAGGCACAGGGGGAATAAAGTGGCACAGGGTATAAATGGGAGATGAAATGGTACAGGGGGTTGATAAGGGATGATTAAACTGCACTGGGAGATTGTACTGTAATAATAATAGATTTTTGAGTATTTGCTCCCAATAAGGAACATCTCTCAATAGCGGACACTTTTCTTTATTCCCTGCGAGTGTCATCTATTGGGAGATTCTACTGTAATACACAGAAGTGGCCATTTTCCATTGGCATGTCTGTAAATAACGTTTGTACCAACGTCACATATTGATCTTATGACTATACAGAGATGAGTGATGTTATTTAGTGATGTTTGGAGTTTATCTGGTGGTGATCGTATGATTTACAGTAAGGAGTACATTATCATATGTATTATCACCGTTCAGATTTACTAAATATTATTATAACTATCATCATTATCATTATATTATAATGCAGTTTCACATATTGAGTGTCCCCCTTTATACTTCTAGATCTACAATATTTCCCTGGAGACCCACTAATAGACTCTGCTCTGCCTCAGGACCCTTTCAGTGCCGACAATATATACATAACAAGAGGCTCCAAAGACTGTCATGGTATTTCACTGCTGAGTGCTGCTGCTTCGTCACATACGAGTTCTTTGTATTTGTATGGATTTAGCTTTTTTAAACAAAGAATAAGAGGAGCAGCCGGTTGGCTTTTCCCAGACTGGGATAGACCTTCAGCTGTTGTTTCGCATGAGATGCTGTGAGGGGGTGTGGTGAGGAGGGCGAGGAGGGTGAGGTTGGGCTGCGTGAGATGTGATAGACCAGAAGGAGCTCCATCCTAGTCAGATTACTGCCTGGCTGCTGCTTGAGGATGAGATAGGGGCAACCTGCCTCCTCCTTCCTCCTCCTCCTCCTCTACTTGTACCAGCTCATTCAGAAACAAGGGAGGAAAACTGGTTCATAAAATGGAAAACTCAAGTGCCAGTCCTCTGGATGTATCTGATCTTCCACTATGGAACTTTGGGGAAAACTTTACAGAGGGGTCACCACTGGATCCCAATGACACATATTATATTGGAGATAACAGGACAGATCCAACCAGCATGACTGCAATGCTCCAGGGGGTTCTACCGGAGACAATAGCCACCTCCACTCCTTTCTGGGATACCCCACTGAACCATGGGCTGAGTGTGTTTGTTGGGGTGGCTCTCTGTGTGACAATGCTGGGCCTGGGCTGCACGGTGGAAATAAGTCAGATAGGAGAACATCTCAGAAGACCCATTGGGGTCCTCTTGGCTCTCATCAGCCAGTTTGTCCTCATGCCATTGATGGCTTTCCTCCTGGCTTTGATCTTCAAGCTCAATGAAGTAGCAGCTATTGCTGTCCTACTGTGTGGCTGCTGTCCTGGAGGAAACCTCTCCAACATCATGTCACTTCTCGTGAATGGAGACATGAATCTCAGGTAAATGAGCGAATCTCTGGGGGCAAGGGTGGCCGAGGAGGGGAGTCTACACAACACATTATTTCTAGGGGACAGGAATAGATTTTGGGTTTTTTCAATGGTAGGAAGGCAACCTGTGACTCTCACACATTATTGGAGGAGGAAAGATCAAGTATTCAGCTGGATACTATGCGGGGTATTTATTAAAGGATTTATGTGGTTTTGTGGCGCAATGCTTTGGCGCAGTGTCTTTTTGCGCCAAAGTTTGGCGCATCTTCTCCACTGTCATTTTTACAACTTTCTCAAAAATCACACGCTCCCGTGTGTGATTTTAACTTTAGTCAGTAATTCATCATTTGCGCCAATCGATCTTTGGCGCAATTTTGCGCCTTTAGGGGTTTTTTTTTTTGTGCAAATCACCGCCAAGAAATTTTGCACATGGAAAACACACTTAGCAATGTCAGAAAATGTAAAGGTGTCAAAATACATTAAAACATTTTTTTTGTGAAAGCAGCGACGCCTCCGGGGCTGCTCAATACTATCCTGCGACATAGTTGTCTCTGAGGGACCTTCACCCTCCGTTGAGCCAGCATTGGACATGGCCACACAGGTTCAGGAAAGGTAAGCACTAAAGCAGTGGTCTCCAACCTGCAGACCTCCAGATGTTGCAAAACTACAACTCCCAGCATGCCCGGACAGCCAACGGCTGTCCGGGCATGCTGGGAATTGTAGTTTTGCAACATCTGGAGGTCCGCAGGTTGGGGACCACTGCATTAAAGTAACACAAAAAAAAAAAAAAAACTACCCAAGATGAAAATAAAATCCATTTCACATGGTGGCTATAAACCCCACAAAAGAAAATAACTCATGTCGCTTGCTGATATACTGCAGGAGGGACTCCGAAATGGCTGCTCTACAGGGTAAAATACGCGTCCTCTGTGGTGGTAAGTTCTATGTAAAAGGCGCTGTGAACAGCTGATTTCAACATTTGAGCCAAAATTACTAACAACTTGCACCAAATGATAAATTTGGTGCATGTCCACGAAAACCAAAGTGAAAAAAAAGGGTAAAAAGAAACTGTCAACAGGCAAAATTGATAAATACCCCCCAATATGTACTCAATGTTATAGAATAAAGTCAATCACTATAGGTTTTCTTGGAGAATTGCATTTAGACGGGTGACGTGGGCCATAGTCATGAAAGATTTGCGCTATTTGGAATATTGTTCTGTAACATGTTAAAAACATTTGAAATATATGTAACAACATTAAGCAACATACAATTGCCAGGTTGTAGGCAAATTACTAGTGTTTATATATGACAACCATTAGGTGGTTTATGTATGTTTAGCATGTTTTATATAACGTGCACATAAATTTGGTGCCATACAGTACATCTACCTTTCCATTTATGCTTTGTCCTTGTTCTGTTATTACAGAAAAATATGAGAAATCTGCCCGATTCTATTCTTACAAAATATACACTGTTAGATTCTCATTGTATATTACAAAGTTTACATATTACAATTTTTTCCAATCTTAAAGGGGTACTCCAGTGAAAACCTTTTTTCTTTTAAATCAACTGGTGGCAGAAAGTTTAACATATTTGTAAATTACTTCTATTAAAAAATCTTAATCCTTCCTGTACTTATTAGCTGCTGAATACTACAGAGGAAATTCTTTTCTTTTTGAAATGCTCTCTGATGACATCACGAGCACAGTTCTCTCTGCTGACGTTATTATAATAATAATAACGCTTTATTTATTGTTGTCCTTGGTGGGATTTGAACCCAAGTCCCCAGCACTGCAAGGCAGCAGTGTTAACCACTGAGCCACCATGCTGCCCTTAGCATACTTCTGCTCTGCATGGTTGCTAAAATGGACAGAGATGTCAGCAGAGAGCACTGTGCTCGTGATGTCATCAGTGTTCCAAAAAGAAAGGAATTTCAGCAGCTAATAAGTACTGGAAGGATTAAGATTTTTTATAGAAGTAATTTACAAATATGTTTAACTTTCTGCCACCAGTTGATTTAAAAGAAAAAAGGTTTTCACCGGAGTACCCCTTTAACCCTGCCCTTCCATTATTGAATGATCACAGGTATACACAGGGAGATTTTGTTGGGATGGGGTCTTTTCTGTCATTTACAAGCTTAGATCATCAGTAATATATTTTTAGATTATTGTTTTCATTTATTATGTTGCTCGGATCATTTTTTGTTCACTAATGTAGATTGCTATCTGATTTCAGCTAGATGTTAGTGGGATTCTATAGATTAATCCACCAGTTTATTGCTATATACACAAATAGAAATTATTGTATTCATTACATTTCACTTTGATTCCTTTTAAGATCTTACTATAAATGTAACTTTTTTTACCTTTTTTTTTCTCGTTCCTTCTTATTGTCATGTTTCTCATGTGATTGAACTGTAGAGAAAATATTGTACATAGATACAATACATGTAAACATCTAAAGGGATCTATGTAAAGTAGATAGTAACCATTGGACTATACTGAATACTGATAAAGGCAGCCGGGCAGTCAATGGAATGAAATTTGTTGGAAAGAATTATTATTTTTGCACTGTGGAAATACACTTGATCTTTGAAGACAACCCTGGTTATAGTCTATATTTTGGAAACATTTGATCCCAAGAGTTTTTACCAAAGGAAAATGTGTATGCCATTTACCAATTCACACTTGAACATTTTCCTTAAGGGTGCGTTCCCACCTTGCGTATACGCAGCGTATTTCACGACGCGCAAAATTTATGGAAGCAGCGGGAAATACGCTGCGTATTCCTCGCTCACTATACATATAGGGCTTTCCGGCGGCAGCCCTATGCGTGTAGTGAGTTGTGGAGGCGGGGCCTTGTGTCGGTGTGAATGTGACACGCGGCTCTGCCTCCAAAACTCACTGCACACATAGGGCTGCCGCCGGAATGCCCTGTATGTATAGTGAGAGCGTGGAATACACAGCGTATTTCCCGCTGCTGCAGTAATTTTGCGCAGCATGAAATACGCTGCGTATTAGGGATCGACCGATATAGGGCCATTTTTAGGGCCAATACCGATACTCTCTGGAGGTTATTCAGAGATATTCCGGTATAAGTTAACGGCTATTTATCCCCCCAGGAGCCCCCCGGGGACACCGCTGCAGATCAGTGATTTAAAGCGGGGACTTTAAATCAATGAACTGCAGCTGCTTTTGCGGTGCTAGAGACCGCCGCCGCCTCCCGCTTTTCTCCCCCTGCCTGTCCTGGGGTCCTGAGTCCTATCACCACCACCGCTCACTTCCCATCACCACCGCACCGCTCCGCGCCCCCCCCCCCCCCCCCAACCCTACCACGCCGCACCCCCCACCGCCCCTGCCAGAGACAGCCGCCGCCGCTACCCCATTGCCTCCCCATCCCCGGTTTTATAATTACCTGTTCCCGGGGCCCAGGGTCTGCGCTTCTTCTGGCTCCTGCGGCGTCCTCCTGAGCTGTTACCTTGCGCACTGACGGTGATGTCGCATTGAGGACGTCACTCGTCATTGCGCTGCGCAGCGCACATCGTAAGCACAGGACACGCAGGAGCCAGAAATCGCGCGGACCCCGGGCCCCGGGAACAGGTAATTATAAAACCGGGGATGGGGAAGGCAATGGGGCAGTGGCGGAGGCGGTCTCTGGCCAGGGCGGTGCGGGGCATTATCGGCAAGGTAATTGCCTATACCGATAACATCAAAAATCGTGAATATCGGCCAAACTGATAATAGGTCAATCCCTACTGCGTATACGCCAGGTGGGAACGCACCCTAAAGGGGTACTCTCTGGAAAACTTTATTTTTTATTTTTTATCAAGTGGTGACAGAAAATTAAACAGATTTGTAAATTACTTCTATTAAAAATTCTTAACCCTTCCAGTACATATCAGCTGCTGTATACTACAGAGGAAGTTCTTTTCTTTTTATATTTCCTTTCTCTCTGACCACAGTGCTCTCTGCTGACACCTCTGTCCATGTCAGGAACTGTCCAGAGCAGGATAGGTTTGCTATGGGGAATTCCTCCTACTCTGGACAGTTCCTGATACGGGCATCAGGTGTCAGCAGAGAGCACTGTGGTCAGACAGAAAGGAGATTCAAAAAGAAAAGAACTTCCTCTGTAGCATACAGCAGCTGATAAGTACTGGAAGGGTAAGATTTTTTTAATAAAAGTAATTTACAAATCTGTTTAACTTTCTGGCACCAGTTGATTTAAAAAAAATTTTTTCCAGTGGAGTACCCCTTTAATATCATGCAGCTGCACAGAAACTATACTGGTATAGATCGGTTCTCTATAGGTAACGTCCATGTACTTGTTGCAAAACTACAACTCCCAGCATGCCCGGACAGCCAACGGCTGTCCGGGCATGCTGGGAGTTGTAGTTTTGCAACATCTGGAGGTCCGCAGGTTGGAGACCACTGCTCTAGAGGCATATCCATGAAGACAGGTGCAACAGTACTTATGATTATAACACAATTTTTGTGTAGAGCCCGGCCAGGCTGTAGTCTACAAGGGACTTGGAAAGGAAAGGGTGGGGTAAAGGCTTAAAGGGTACTCCACTGCCCCAGCCTCCGAAACTATTAGTTCAGAACGCTGGGTGCGGGGGTCGTGACGTCACAGCCACACCCCTCGTGACATCACACCCCCTCAATGCAGGTCTATGGGAGGGGGCGTGACGTTAGTCACGCCCCCTCCCATAGACTTGCATTGAGGGGGCGTGGTGTGACGTCACGACCCCTGAAGCTCGCACCCAGCATTAGGAACGAAATGTTCTGGACACTGGGGCAGTGGAGTACCCCTTTAAGTGGCATTTCATAGGGGAATGTTGTGAGTAGAAGTCAAGCAGTACAGTTTCATTATTCTGGCACTATACCTGTGCTTATTAATACCAGTATGAAATAACAGGGTAATATGTACCCCTATTTTATGTTAAAGGGGTACTAAACTGGAAAACATTTTTTTAAATCAATTGGTGCCAGAAAGTTAAACAGAATTGTAAATGACTTCTATAAAAAAAAAAAATCTTAATCCTTCCAGTACTTATCAGCTGCTGTATACTACAGAGGAAGTTGCTTTCTTTTTGAATTTCCTTTCTGTCAGACCACAATGCTCTCTGTTGACACCTGTGTCTATTTTAGGAACTGTCCAGAGTAGGATAGGTTTACTATGGGGATTTTCTCCTGCTCTGGACAGTTCCTAAAATGGACAGAGGATTCAGCCGAGAGCACTGTGGTCAGACAGAAAGGAAATTCAAAAAGAAAAGAACTTTCTGTGGATCATACAGCAGCTGATAAGTACTGGAAGGATTAAGAATTTTTAATTGAAGTAATTTACAAATCTGTTTATCTTTCTGGCACCAGTTGATTTAAAATTTTTTTTTTTCCAGTGGAGTGCCCCTTTAAAGTGTACCCGTCAGATCCAACATAAAAAATTATAATATGTTACGCAATTCTAATCCTGTCTATTTTCATCTCATTTTTATACCTCTATCGCCTATATTTATTTTAAAAATACCTCTGTTCATTAGCTCACAGTGTTAGGCTATGTTCACACGTTCCGCCCCTTCAATCAGCTGATCAGAGAGGTGCCATGAGTCAAACCCATATGTTCAGATATTTATGGCCTATAAAAAGGTAAATGAGAAACCACACAGACCTGCGGTGATCAGTTGAATGATGGGATGCCTTCAAAAGAATTGTGCAGATTGGGCAGCGTCTGTAAAAGAAAACTATGTTTACTTATGATCAGATTACATTTGGTACTTAAAGGGGTACTCCCGTGGAAACATTTTTTTTATTAAATCAACTGGTGCCAGAAAGTTAAACAAATTTGTAAATTACTTCTATTAAAAATCTTAATCCTTCCAGTACTTATTAGCTGCTGAATACTACAGAGGAAATGCTTTTCTTTTTGGAACACAGAGCTCTCTGCTGACATCATGACCACAGTGCTCTCTGCTGACATCTCTGTCCATTTTAGGAACTGTCCAGAGCAGCATATGTTTGCTATGGGGATTATTTCCTACTCTGGACAGTTCCTAAAATGGACAGAGATGTCAGCAGAGAGCACTGTGGTCATGATGTCAGCAGAGAGCTCTGTGTTCCAAAAAGAAAACCATTTCTTCTGTCGTATTCAGCAGCTAATAAGTACTGAAAGGATTAAGATTTTTTTAATAGAAGGAATTTCAAATTTGTTTAACTTTTTGGCACCAGTTGATTTAAAAAAAAAAGTTTTCCACGGGAATACCCCTTTAAAGGGAATGTGTCATCAGAAAATGACTATTGTTTAAATCACATTTTTATGTTAAAGCGTACCTTTCTGATCCAAAAAAAAAATGATAATATGTTACGCAATTCTAATCCTGACCATGTTCATCTAATTTTATGCCTCTATCACCTATATTTATTATAAAGATTCCTGAGAAAAAAAGGTGAGAAAGGTGGTGTGAGACCACAGAAACGTTGTCTTATTTTTAGCTGGAATTTTGCATCTTTGATACTCCCGTGTGCTGCAGCCGCTTTTTTCGCTATACAGTGGTCCCTCAACATATGATGGTAATTTGTTCCAAGAGGACCATCATATGTTGAAACCATCATATGTTGAGTACATATGTCTATGGAAAACTGGTAATTGGTTCCGGAGCCCCAAGACGATCATATGTTGAGTACATATCTCTATGGAAAACTGGTAATTGGTTCCTGAGTCTATGAAATGGTGGTGGGCTTTGTGCCCAGGCCTGAGGTGAGGGTCCCAGGCCTGGGGGGCTTTGTGCCCAGGCCTGGGGGTCCTTTGCTCAGGCCTGGGGGGGGCCTTGTGCTCAGGCCACGGGTCTCTGCTGTTATGTCCTGGGGAGAGGGGGTTATCGCTGCCGCTGCCATTGGGTGAGGGGTTAAGTTAACCCCTCACCCCATGGCAGCATTAACCCCTCACCCCACGGCAGCATTAACGCTGCCGTGGGGTGAGGGGTTATCGACTCCGCCATGTGAGTGAGCTACTAAGTCATACTCACCAGCTCCTCACGTTTTCTCCTTACGGGCGGTGCTCCTCAAATGGCGGCGTAGACGCAGGCAGGCGACGTCACTGTCATGTGACGTCGTCGCATGACTGCGGATTCGCCAATCAGCATCAAGAGGAGGACTCCGGCGCAACGGCACCCCGCAGGACGGCACCCCGGCAACCTGCACAACGGCACCCTGCACCATGGCAACCCGCCCCACGGCGCCCCACAGCCCGCACCAGTAAGTAAAATCATAGTGATGGCCCCACAAAAAGTATCGTATGTCGATACTTACTTCAACATACAATGGCCTCTGAGAGGCCATCGTATGTCGAAAAAAAACGTATGTCGGGGCCATCGTAACTCGAGGGACCACTATATATATACCAGAGAAATTGGCCTACCAGTTAGAAACTGCAGGACACCAAAGCGGGAGGGCGGTTTTCTCTGATGCATTACCAAAAACCCCTGAAGGGTTTAGTGGAGCTTAGGTCTCCTAAAAACATCAGTTTATTAATATATTTAAAATATACAAATAAAGTGGGTCAAAAAAAGATAAAAAACTCAGTTGTATACTAGTGACCTAATATTTACTAGCATATTTAGCCAAACTGATGATATATTAACCTAAGCCATTGGTTCCTATAGTACAGTGGTGCTGGTATTACAGTGGGGATCAAAAGTTTGGGCACCCCAGGTAAAAATTTGTATTAATGTGCATAAAGAAGCCAAGGAAAGATGGAAAAATCTTCAAAAGTCATCAAATTACAGATTAGACATTCTTATAATATGTCAACAAAAGTTAGATTTTATTTCCATCATTTACACTTTCAAAATAACAGAAAACTAAAAAATAGCGTCTGCAAAAGTTTGGGCACCCTGCAGAATTTATATCATGCACTTCCCCCTTTGCAAAGCTGAGACCTGCCAGTGTCATGGATTGTTCTCAATCCTCATCTGGGAAGACCAGGTGATGTCAATCTCAAAGGTTTTAAATGCCCAGACTCATCTGACCTTTCCCCAACAATCAGCACCATGGGTTCTTCTAAGTAGTTGTCTAGAAATCTGAAACTGAAAATTGTTGACGCTCACAAAGCTGGAGAAGGCTATAAGAAGATAGCAAAACGTTTTCAGATATCAATATCCTCTGTTCAGAATGTAATTAAGAAATGATAGTCATGAGGAACAGTGGAAGTTAAAGCAAGATCTGGAGGACTAAGAAAAATATCAGACAGAACAGCTTGCAGGATTGTGAGAAAAACAATTCAAAACCCACGTTTGACTGCACAAACCCTCCAGAAAGATCTGGCAGACACTGGAGTTGTGGTACACTATTCCACTATAAAGAGATACTTGTACAAATATGGTCTTCGTGGAAGAGTCATCAGAAAAAAACCTCTTCTACGTCCTCATCACAAAAATCTGCATTTGAACTTTGCAAATGAACATATAGACAAGCCTGATGCATTTTGGAAACAAGTTCTGTGGACCGATGAGGTTAAAATTTAACTTTTTGGCCGGAATGAGCAAAGGTGCGTTTGGAGAAGAAGGGGAACAGAATTTAATGAAAAGAACCTCTGTCCAACTGTTAAGCATAAAGGTGGATCAATCATGCTTTGGGGTTGTATTGCAGCCAGTGGCACAGAGAACATCTCACGAGTAGAAGGAAAAATGGATTCAATAAAATTTCAGCAAATTTTGGATGCTAACTTGATGCCATCTGTGAAAAAGCTGACGTTAAAGAGAGGATAGCTTCTTCAAATGGATAATGATCCTAAATACACCTCGAAATCCACGGGGGATTACATCAAGAGGAGTAAACTGAAGGTTTTGCCATGGCCTTCACAATCTCCTGTCCTCAACATAATTGAAAATCTATGAATAGACCTTAAAAGAGCAGTGCGTGACAGACAGCCCAGAAATCTCAAAGTAGTGGAAGACTTTTGTAAGGAAGAATGGGCAAAGATACCTCAAACAAGAATTGAAAGACTCTTGGCTGGCTACAAAAAGCATTTACAAGCTTTGATACTTGCCAAAGGGGGCAGTACAAGATATTAACTCTGCAGGGTGCCCAAACTTTTGCAGACGCCATTTTTTTTTGTAAATGTAAATGATGGAAATAAAATCTAACTTTTGTTGACATATTATAAGAATGTCTAATCTGTAATTTGATGCCTTTTGGAGATTTTTCTATCTGTCCTTGGCTTCTTTATGTACATTAATACAAATTTTTACCTGGGGTGCCCAAACTTTTGATCCCCACTGTAAATTACTATTAACATATGCCACAGTGACTGCTGATTGTACATAGAGTAGCCTCCCTGATGTTTCACCAGTGGACCAGTTTTGTCAATGGTCTTAGTAGCATATGTAAATAGTAACCAACTTTATTTGTGTATTTTAAGTATATTAACCCCTTAAGGAACAGGCAAATTTAATTTTTGCGTTTTCGTTTTTTCCTCCTCGCCTTCTAAAATCCATAACTCCTTTAAATTTCCATCTACAGACCCATATAAGGGCTTGTTTTTTGCGTGACCAATTGTACTTTGTAATGAAACCTCTGATTTACCATGAAATGTACGCTGAACCCAAAAAAAATAATAATTTAGGGAGGAAATTTCAATGAAATCCACAATTTTGCACATTTTGGAGGGTTTTGTTTTCACACTATACACTTTACGGTAAAAATGACATGTGTTCTTTATTCTGTGGGTCAATACGATTAAAATGATACCCATGGCTATATACTTTTATATTTTTAATAAAATGTGACAAAAAAAGATGCATTTTTGGACTTTTTTTTATTTCTTACGTTTACGCCATTCACCGTACGGGATAATTAACATTATATTTTGATAGTTTGGACATTTATGCATGCGGCAATATGTTTATTTAAAAAATTATGCTTTTTGGGGGTAAAATGGGAAAAACTGACAATTTTCATTTTTATTGGGGGAGGGGATTTTTTTTTACACTTTTTATGTCCCCATAGGGGACTATCTATAGAAATCCTTTGATTGCTAATACTGTTCAGTGCTATGTATAGGACGTAGCACTGATCAGTATTATCGGTGATCTTCTGCTCTGGTCTGCTTGATCTCAGACCAGAGCAGAAGACCCCGGAAGACGGCTGGAGCCAGGTGAGGAGACCTCCGGCCGCCATGCTGGATGATCAGATCGCATGCTGGATGATCAGATCACGGAATCTGAGGGGTTAATGGCAGACATCCGTGTGATCGCGGATGTCGGCCAATACTGGCAGGTCCCTGGCTGCTGCTAGCAGCCGGAACCTGATGTGTATGACGCGAGCACCGCTCCGATGCTCGCGGTCATACACAGGCCGTAAATGTACGTCCTGGTGCGTGAAGTCCCACCAAACCAGGATGTACATTTATGTTAATAAACTCATTTTAGGGGCGTCTCGAGTTAGTGGCTTTATCCCCCCCTTGGTTATGCCCTTCAGTAATGCAATAAAGTTTTGCCCAGAGATTTGGGACATTTATTATATATTGATTCTCTCTGACAAGCACGGGTATAGTCAGCTGCCTTTATCCATTCATCTACTGTGGTTTCACTCTACAGGAATTAAAGGGGTTATCTCAAGATTAAAAATTATTTACAGGATAGAGGATAAGTAGCTGATGAGTGGATGTCTGACAGAGAGATCATACAAACTCTAGACAAATTTCTTTAGATGGATTTTATCCCAGGATCCCCAGCATTGTAGGACAACCGTGCTAACCACTGAACTACCCGCTGCACCCTTCCCCCATCGAGTGGTTATCTGTTCAGTAGTTGTCTTACCACTTGACTCCAGGTTCATTGATGCTTCAGTTTTATTTCTGACATAAAACTACTCTTCCTGTTGCCTACAGGATACCCCTTTATTCCTGTGCATATCGTATATGAGTTGAGAGAACATGATATCTATGGACTCTCAGATCTCATACAGTCACATTGGATGGTTCTCTTGCCTCTTTGAACTTAGTCTGATGCCCTCAGCAAAATGAGAAATGAACTTCTACATGTGGTCAATCCTTGTCAATGACAGTGATCAGCCGAAGGGAAAACTCAGCAGAAGCTAATCCTATGCACAAACTCCTGTTCCTCAGCTTCATTGGGTTTATCTATGTGAAGGTATAAGGAATCTTGTATCGAATATATTCAAGCCTTGTTGTAGTAAGTTTTAACTATATTACAAGTTCTAATATTTCATTTTAAAAGGTTTTCAGATCTCATAAAATAACTTGATCTTTCGTGTATTTCTATTAAATTAGAGATGGCAGTGGAGTAGCCACTGGGGAAGAAGGGGCATAAGCACCCAGGCCCATGTGGTTAAAGTGCCTTTAAAGCTACCTGACACATAGCAGCAATATTATAAATGACACATGCCAGTGGAGGCATTTCCATCACATTTATTACATTTGTATTCACATTCATCATATACAATATATAATAGAAAAAAATCATCGCAGCACTCCTTAGTATAGTGTGATTATGGTGCCAGCATCCAAACCTGATTAAAGTTCATCCAGATAGAAAAACACCAGGGATGCAGCACTCCAACAAACTAAGGTGAATTTATATTCTCATCTTCTATGAAGCAATGTATCTGCTCCTGTGGAGCCATTTTCAAGCATATATTATTTATATATATATATATATATATATATATATATATATATATATATATATGTATATATATACACATATACATACACACACATATATGCCTTATTTTCAGTGCCTTAAGGCCTTAGATTGATGGATATCAGTAAAATATACTTTTATGTATTTATGTACATGAGCATTTAAAATCTTTTTTTTATTTTGTTTTACCACAAATAACATCTATTGCAAATTTCCATTATTTGTTATAAGTGTGTGAGGGTCTGTTTACTTAGGCACTAACCAATCCTGATATTGTGGCCAGTGGCATAGCATGGGTTGCTAGAACCTGGGGAAGGTTATTCCCCCCTCTAATAGGTAGATGCCCCTAGTAGGAAGGTAATCTCCCCCAATAGGAAGATGCCACTAGTAGGAAGGTAATCTCCCCCAATAGGTAGATGCCTCTAGAAGGAAGGTAATCTGCCCCAATAGGTAGATGCCTCTAGTAGGAAGGTAATCGCCTCCCCCCCCCTATAGGTAGATGCCCCTAGTAGGAAGGTTATCCCACTCCAATAGGTAGATGACACTAGTAGGAAGGTAATCTCCCACAATAGGTAGATGCCTCTAGAAGGAAGGTAATCTCCCCCAATAGGTAGATGCCCCTAGTAGGAAGGTAATCTCCCCCAATAGGTAGATGCCTCTAGTAGGAAGGTAATCCCCCCCCCCCCAATAGGTAGATGCCCCTAGTAGGAAGGTTATCCCACTCCAATAGGTAGATGCCCCTAGTAGGAAGGTAATCTCCCCCAATAGGTAGATGCCCCTAGTAGGAAGGTTATCCCACTCCAATAAGTAGATGCCACTAGTAGGAAGGTAATCTCCTCGAATAGGTAGATGCCCCTAGTAGGAAGGTAATCTCCCCCAATAGGTAGATGCCTCTAGTAGGAAGGTAATCTCCCCCAATAGATAGATGCCCCTAGTAGGAAGGTAATCTCCCCCAATAGGTAGATGCCTCTAGTAGGAAGGTAACCCCCCCCCCCCCCCTAATAGGTAGATGCCCCTAGTAGGAAGGTTATCCCACTCCAATAGGTAGATGCGACTAGTAGGAAGGTAATCTCCCCGAATAGGTAGATGCCCCTAGTAGAAAGGTAATCTCCCCCAATAGGTAGATGCCCCTAGTAGGGAGGTAATCTCCCCCAATAGGTAGATGTCACTAGTAGGAAGGTAACCCCCCCAAATAGGTAAATGCCCCTAGTAGGAAGATAATCTCCCCCAATAGGTAGATGCCCCTAGTAGGAAGGTAATCTCCCCCAATAGGTAGATGCCTCTAGTAGGAAGGTAATCTCCCCCAATAGGTAGATGCCTCTAGTAGGAAGGTAATCTCCCTCCAATAGTTAGAAGCCCCTAGTAGAAAGACATTCCCTGCAATAGGTAGATTCCACTAGTGGGGTCTGTAATTCCCCCCTCCCTCCAATTAGGAAGATGCTCCTAGTAGGAAGATAATCCCCTTAGTAGGTAGATGGCCCTAGTAGGAAGGTAATCCCCCCAATAGGTAGATGCCCCTAGTGGGGTCTTTTATCTTCCACATTAGGTAAATGCTCTTATTAGGAAGGTAATCTCCACCCAATAAGTAGATGTCCTTAGTAGGAAGGTAATTTCCACCTTTACACAGCTCCTCCAATTGGACTCCACCAGTATATAAAAAAAAACTCTGACATGGACAGAGGTGGCAGCAGAGAGCACTGTGGTCAGACTGGAAAGAACTACACAACTTCCCCTGGAGCATAAAACAGCTGATAAGTACTGGAAGGCTTAATATTTTTAAATAGATGTAATTTATGTATCTGTTTAACTTTCTGGCACCAGTTGATTTGAAAAATTTTTGACCGGAGTACCCCTTAAACTTCCAAACTTCTGACACTGAGCTGTGATTGGTTGCTGTTGGCCACTTGATGCCTAATTTTGAATTATTTTATTTCCTTTTGAGCTGCCTTAACTTTTCTCTAATATGTTTGCAATAATAAATGTAATGCTAATATGAGTCTTCTGTTTTTCCTGGCCTCCCAGCATCATCATGACCACGTCTTCTACATTGCTGGCGCTGCTCTTGATGCCGCTATGCCTTTGGATTTATAGTCGTCCATGGATTAACACTCCACTTGTGCAGTTCCTACCTCTCGGGGCGGTGACCCTGACCCTCTGTAGTACTCTTCTGCCTATTGGGATAGGAGTGTTTGTACGTTACCGCTACAGCAGGATTGCTGATATTCTACTTAAGGTAAGTTTAGAGGTGATTGCTTACAACCATCTATTGATATGAAGCAAATTGAATTATGAAATATTGTTGGAGATTTTCTCAAAAATTGATATTCTATGGGATGGGTCCATAGTTTTGTGAGAATGTACAATAGAATTTCTTTGCATTTGGACTCTGCATCGGTAAGGGCTCATTCACACTATAGACATTACCTCTTGCAGCTGATACGTGGACGTGCGCCATCACTATAGACGTGCGCCATCACTATAGACGGCAATGCAGTCTTGTGGAATTCCACCCAAAGAATAAACATGTTCATTCTTTGGGCGGATGCACTTTCCAATAGTAGAATTCCGCTTCAGCGATTCCACAGTCTGAACAGAGCAGCATTGAATACAATGGGATTTCGGCTGTGGAATTCCGCTGGCAGAATGTCTGGGGTGTGGACAAGCCCTTAGGGCCAGTTCACACTGAGAATTTCTGCCCAGAATTTTCAATTGGGAATTCATAAGTTGCTTTTTAATGTTTTGTGCTGATGGAATATGGGAGCTGTAGATGTGAGAAGACTAATAATGGCCATCTAAAATAATATGTACATACTATCAATCCCTCAGACTCAACAACAACATCCATAGTTTCAAACGTGGCCTAAAAACACATCTTTTCAGACAGGCCTATAACAGTCTCTAATTGGCCTCAACATATCCCCAACATATCCCCAACATATCCCCAACATATCCCCAACATATCCTCAACACATCCCCAACATATCCCCAGCATATGCCCACACCTCTTGTTTGAATAGTTATTGTGTAATATTATGTCTGATACTTGTCTTTGTTTGTACCCCATAATTGTAAGCGCTGCGGAATCTGTAGGCGCTATATATACCAATATTTGCAACAGTGGAAATTGCTGCCATTACATACAGATATCTCACACTGTATGCACCTTGATGACTAAGAATATTAAAATATTGGTTGGTAAATTGTGCCTTCTATGGCAAACAACCATAGTCCCCAAAATGTTCTGCAATATACACTATCAATATCAGCTCTATGATATTGGTCAGCAGTTTCTCTTATTATACAGTGGTGAAATAGAGGAATCCAGCAATGTGTGTTTCTCTGGTAGGAATTTCTGAGAATTACTTTGGGCATAGCTGCATATGGTGCAGAAACATTAGTCACATCTGGGTTCTGGTGCCTGGATGTCACATACGAGACATGAGCATTATAAGTGGCACATGGCAGGTGAGGGCGTTGGTACAGATTATGCACTGGGACCCAATGGCCTCTGCCATAACCCTAGTTCAAGCTTAAAAATTCAGACGGCACTCATTCAGTCTACCATCCCTAGTAATGTGGAAAATATCTCCCAAATTACAGGTAAAAAATAAAAATCAGAAATTTTGTCCATTTTCTTTTTCCACGTGGACTTGTACATGAAAATACAGTATGGGACACTAATAGGAGTCAATGAGTCCATGTGTACTACATACTATACATATGAGTTTACTTGTTACTACAGAACTGGAACAAACAGAATTAAATATTGGCCATTGATTTTTAGGGTAGGTCAGACCCAGTGTGTGGTTGCAGAGATAAGACAATTTGTGCTTATGTTGCTTTTCCAAATAAGCATCAGACGTTAAACGGCTTTTACATTTTAATGTAGATTGTGGGTTATTAATATCGAGAAGCTGTAACCTAATAATACATCTATGATCTCTTCTTGTTGTCAGTGAATGGAAATTGCATGTTAAACAGAGACTGAATCGACATGCAGACCGATTAATACCAGTTTGCCATTATGAACCTAGTATATAGGTAAGGACATGTACATACTGCATTTGGTGCAGACATTTGTCACATGCACTGGGAAACCTCCCCATTGGAAGTCCCAGGAAGTTCTAGTTAGTCCGGAAGTCTATGGGAGGAGGCATGGCCATGACGTCACGAGCAGGGTGTGACCGTGACATCACAAGCCTCTGCATCGCTAGTCATCCGGCATGGAGCAAAGTTTGCTCTGTGCACCGGATGTCTGGGGTGCCCCACCTGAGATCGCAGGGGTCCCCAGCAGCGGGACCCCCACGATCAGACATCTTATTCCCTATCCTTCGGAGTACCCCTTTAACTCTTAAGTGTGGATACTACTTAGATCAGAAAGTAATATCCTAGTAGTAGTAATAACATATCCCAGCAATATACCTTCAGTTTTTGAGGTGTAAACCCCTTTTAAGCTGATGTCCTGTAATGCAGGTGGAGGCTAATTTTAGGAGCTCTCTCTACAGTAGCTGCAAACACAAAGCATAATGTGGCCCATATTTGGTCATATCATTGGAGGGTTATTTCCACTAAATAGATCCTTTGATCAAAGAATAACATCTGCTTGAACTTTGTATGTGTCCAGCTTTCCCTTTGTTTCTTACATACACCTTCCACACTAAAAGGAGAAATTCTGAGCCAAATGGGCTGAACAGCCGGTTTACCAGAACTCAATGGTTAAAAAAAATAAAATGTTTCCCGTTTTTTGAGTATTATAAAATTAACTGCTCATGTGACTGTTCACTCCCAATGCTTAGAATGTCTAAAGGGTTCTATCAGCGAGCTCCAATTTCCTAGTATATAGTTGATCAGTAGTTGTATCAGGTAGCTCTCCGCCCATGTTAAAGGGATATTCCACTGCTCAGCGTTTGGAACAAATTGTTCCAAATGCTAGTACCGGCGCCGGGAGCTCGTGACGTCACTCCCCGCCCCCTCAATGCAAGTCTGTGGTCTGTGATAGCGGTCACGCCCCCTCCCGTTGACTTGCATTAATGGGGTGGGGCGTGACATCACGAGGGGGCGTGGCTATGGAGTCACAAGCTCCCGGCGCCGGCTGCAGCATTCGAAACAGTTTGTTCCAAACACTAAGCTCATTGTAGGGATTGATAATTATCTCTGTACAGATTTGCAGAATGTGTTGGAGTTATATAAGAAAACATAATACAGGGTGGGCCATTTATATGGATACACCTTAATAAAATGGGAATGGTTGGTGATATTAACTTTATGTTTGTGGCACATTAGTATATGTGAGGGGGGAAACTTTTCAAGATGGGTGGTCAACAGGAAAAGGGTCATGTGACACATCAAACTTAGGAATTTCACAAGAAAAACAATGATGTGCTTGGTTTTAATGTTACTTTATTCTTTCATGAGTTATTTACAAGTTTCTGACCACTTATAAAATGTGTTCAATGTGCTGCCCATTGTGTTGGATTGTCAATGCAACCCTCTTCTCCCACTCTTCACACACTGATAGCAGCACCGCAGGAGAAATGCTAGCACAGGCTTCCAGTATCCGTAGTTTCAGGTGCTGCACATCTCGTATCTTCACAGCGTAGACAATTGCCTTCAGATGACCCCAAAGATAAAAGTCTAAGGGGGTCAGATCAGGAAACCTTGGGGGCCATTCAACTGGCCCACGATGACCAATCCACTTTCCAGGAAACTGTTCATCTAGGAATGCTCGGACCTGACACCCATAATGTGGTGGTGCACCATCTTGCTGGAAAAACTCAGGGAACGTGCCAGCTTCAGTGCATAAAGAGGGAAACACATCATCATGTAGCAATTTTGCATATCCAGTGGCCTACATGATGATGTGTTTCTCTCTTTATGCACTGAAGCTGGCACGTTCCCTGAGTTTTTCCAGCAAGATGGTGCACCACCACATTATGGGTGTCAGGTCCAAGCATTCCTAGATGAACAGTTTGCAAATCTGACCACTGTCATTTTAAGCATTAATAACTCTGGGATGCTTTAACTTATAAATTTGATTCTGAGACAGTTTTTTCGTGACATATTCTACTTTATGTTAGTGGATAATGTTTGTTATGAAACATTTGAAAATTTAGCATTTTTCAAACTTTGAAGCTCTCTGCTTGTAAGGAAAGTGGACATTCCAAATAAATGATATGTTGATTCACATATACAATAAGTCTAGTTTGTGTTTGCGTCATGAAGTTGACATGTCTTTACTTTTATAGACCTTTTTAGTTTTACAGCAATTTTCCAATTTTTCATGAAAATTTCAAAATCGGATTTTTTTCAGGGACCAGTTCAGTTTCAAAGTGAATTTGAGGGTCTTTATGTTAGAAATACCCTATAATGGACCCAATTATGAAAACTGCACCCCTTAAAGTATTCAAAATGACATTCAGAAAGTTTGTTAACCCTTTAGGTGTTTCACAGAAATAGCAGCAAAGTGGAGGAGAAAATTCAAAATCTTAATTTTTTCACACTAACATGTTCTTGTAAACCCATTTTTCTTCATTTTACAAGGGGTAATAGGTAAAAATGTTCCCAAAATATGTAACCCTATTTCTCTCGAGTAAGGAAATACCTCATATGTGGATGTAAAGTGCTCTGTGGGTGCACTAGAGGGCTCAGAAGGGAAGAAGTAACAATGGGATTTTGGAGAGCAAATTTTGCTAAAATGGTTTTTGGGGGCATGTCTCATTTAGGAAGTTCCTATGGTGCCAGAACAGCAGAAAAAATAACACATGGCATACTATTTTGGAAACTACACCCCTCAATGAACGTAACAAGGGGTACAGTGAGCCTTAACACCCCACAGATGTTTGACGAATTTTCACTATAGTTGGACATGAAAATGAAAGATTTAATTTTTTTCACTAAAATGCTGGTGCAACCCCAAATTTTTCATTTTCACAAGAAGTAATAGGTAAAAATGTCCCCCAGAATTTGTAACCCAATTACTTACGAGTAAGAAAATACCTCATATGTGGATGTAAAGTGTTCTGTGGGTGCACTAGAGGGCTCAGAAGGGATGGAGCGATAATGGGATTTTGGAGAGCGAATTTTGCTGAAATGGTGTTTGAGGGGCATGTCACATTTCGGAAGCCCCCATGGTACCATAACAGCAAAAAATAAAACAAAAAAAACACATGGCACACTATTTTGGAAAATACACCCCTCAAGAAACGTAACAAGGGGTATAGTGAGCCTTAACACCCCACAGGTGATTTACGAATTTTCGCTAAAGTTGGACGTGAGAATGAAAAATGTAATTTTTTTCACTAAAATGCTGGTGTTATCCCAAATTTTTTATTTTTACAAGGGGTAATGGGAGAAAAAGCCCCCCAAAATTTTTAACACAATTTCTTCTGAGTATGGAAATACCCCATATGTGGATGTAAAGTGCTCTGCGGGCGAACTACAATGCTCAGAAGAGAAGGAGCGTCATTGGGCTTTTGGAAAGAGAATTGGGTTGAAATAGAAGTCGGGGGCCTTGTGCATTTACAAAGCCCCCCGTGCTACCAGAACAGCGTAACCCCCCCCCCCCCCCACATGTGACCCCATTTTGGAAACTACACCCCTCACAGAATTTAATAAGGGGTGCAGTTAGCATTTACACCCCACTGGCATTTGACATATTTTTTGAACAGTGGGCTGTGCAAATGAAAAATAAAATTTTTCATTTTCACGGACCACTGTTTCAAAAATCTGTCAGACACCTGTGGGGCATAAATGCTCACTGTACCCCTTATTACACTACATGAGGGGTTTAGTTTCCAAAATGGGGTCGCATGTGCGGGGGGTCCATTGTTCTGGCACTATGGGGGCTTTGTAAACACACATGGCATATAATTCCAGCCAAATTCTCTCTCAAAAAGCTCAATGTCACTCCTTCTCTTCTGAGTCCTGTAGTTTTCCCGCAAAGCACTTTACATCCACATATGGGGTATGTTCTTACTCAGAAAAAATGGTGTTACAAATTTTGGGGGGCTTTTTCTCCTATTACCCCTTGTGAAAATAAAAACACTAGCATTTTAGTGAAAAAAAATCTGATTTTTCATTTTCACGTACAACTTTAACGAAAATTTGTCAAACACCAGTGGGGTGTTAAGGCTTACTATACCCCTTGTAACATTCCGTGAGGGGTGTAGTTTCCAAAATGGGGTCACATGTGGGTGATTTTTATTTTTGCATTTATACCAGAACCGCTGTAACCTCAAATGTACATAGTGCACGCTCACTCCTGAGCCTTGTTGTGCGCCCGCAGAGCATTTTACATCCACATATGGGGTATTTCCGTACTCAGGAGAAAATATGTTACAAATTTTGGGGGTCTTTTTTTCCCTTTACCTCTTGTAAAAATGAAAAGTATGGGGCAACACCAGCATTTTAGTGTAAAATGTTTTATTTTTTTACACTAACATGCTGGTGTAGACCCCAACTTTACCTTTTCATTAGGGGTAAAAGGAGAAAAAGCCCCCCAATATTTTTAGTGCAATTTCTCCCGAGTACAGAAAAACCCCATATGAGGCCCTAAACTGTTGCCTTGAAATACGACAGGGCGCCATGAGCATTTGAGGCCTAATTTAGGGATTTGCATAGGGACGGACACAATAGTGTTCCCCAAATAGGGTGCCTACAGCTGTTGCCAAACTCCCATGCCTGAACAGTCAATGGCTGTCCAGCAATACTGGGAGTTATTTTGCAACAGCTGGAAGCTCCGTTTTGGAAACACTGCCGTAAGAGATGTTTTTAATTTTTATTTTGGGGGGTGGGGGGGTGCAGTGTAAGGGGGTCTATATGTAGTGTTTTACACTTTATTTTGTGTTAGTGTAGTGTAGTGTTTTTAGGGTACATTCACACGGGCAAAGGTTCACTCGCTGTAAGCCTCCGCCCGTGTGAATGTACCTTGTACATTCATATGGGGGGGGGGGGCTAACCTTCAACTGTTGCAAAACTACAACTCCCAGCATGCACTGACAGACCGTGCATGCTGGGAGTTGTAGTTATGCAACAGATGGAGGCACACTGGTTGGGAAACACTATGTTAGATAACAGACTACCACAGTGTTTCCGCACCAGTGTACATCAAGCTGTTGCAAAACTACAACTCCCAGCATGCATGGTCTGTCATGCTGGGAGTTATAATTTTGCAACAGCTGGAGGCACACAGGTTGGAAAGCACTGAGTTAGGAAACAGACAGTGTTTCCCAACCAGTGTGCCTCCAGTTGTTGAAAAACTACAACTCCCAGCATGCCCGGAGAGCCGAAGGGCATGCTGGGAGTTGAAGTTTTGCAACATCTGGCCCTTCAGATGTTGTCGAACTACAACTTCCAGCATGCCTGAACAGTCTTGGCATGCTGGGAGTTGTAGTTTTGCAACATCTGGAAGCGCACAATTTGGAGACCACTATACAGTGGTCTCCACACTGTAGCCCTCCAGATGTTGCAAAACTACAACTCCTAGCATGCCCAGACAGCCTTTGGCTATTTGGGCATGCTGGGAGTTGTAGTTGTGAAACTATGCAGCAGTGAAGATCACTTACCAGATTTTCACTGCTGCATTCTGCTGCTGCCGGTCCTCCCCGCTGTCTGCCCCTGTCTGCCACCGGTCCCCCGCTGTGTGTCGGCGGTCCCCCGCTGTCTCTTCCACCGGGTACCCGTCGTCGCCATTTTTGCCCCACTCTGCCCGGACTTCCAGAGTGGGCAGAGCGGGGATCTCAACTTTGACCCCCCACCCCTGCCGAGCCGGCCAATCACAGGGGATAGGAGGAGGTGGTACCCCTCTGTCTCTGATAGCTCCGATCATCCCTATTTTCCGGGCTATAGGGTCACCAGAGACCCAACCAGCCCGGAGAAGCCGTGATTCGCTGGTCAGAATTGACCAGCTAATCACGGCGATTGCCGACAAGGGGGGTCTCAAGACCCCCCTGGGCGATATGCCAGGATGGCTGCTGATAGATATCAGCAGTCAGCCCGTTACGATCACGTGTCCAGAGATGCGGAGATCCAGGAAAGCTGCGCCGTAAATGTATGGCGCTGTGCGCTAAGTACTTCTTAGCAGAGCCATACAATTACGGCGCTCATCCTTAAGGGGTTAAAGAGGATTTACCCAGCATGTGTATGCTATAGTATACCTTTCTGCCAGTGTGCTGACAAATACCATTGACGTACAGCCCTTTCCTGATGTAAACCTAGTGTAACGGCTTATAAACAAGGAGGTAGTTTGTAGTCCATACATCAAATGACTGTACAAAGGCCTATGATAAGGATGGAGGGTTTATGAAGACGGTCAGGAATTGCTAGGAGAATATGAAGCAAAAGATGTTTGTGCGTCCAACTCTGCAGAGGTGAATTGTCGCTACAAGTCATTGCTGTTTAGGCCAGATGGAAAAGATAAGGAGAGTAAAGATTGGATGTAATTGTTTATTCTGCCACTAACTGTGTCTGGCCAATATTTTATTTATGTTTTCAGTCTGTAGTGTGGTGATAATATAGAGTCATGGCCGTAAATGTTGGCACCCCTGAAATTTTTCTAGAAAAAGAAGTATTTCTCACAGAAAAGGATTGCAGTAACACATTTTTTGCTATAGACATGTTTATTCCCTTTGTGTGTATTGGAACTAAACCAAAAAAGGGAGCAAAAAGAGAAAATTAGACATAATGTCACACCAAACTCCAAAAATGGGCTGGACAAAATTATTGGCACCCTTTCAAAATTGTGGAAAAATAAGATTGTTTCAAGCGTGTGATGCTCCTTTAAACTCACCTGGGGCAAGTAACAGGTGTGGGCAATATAAAAATTTCCCCTGAAAGCAGATAAAAAAGAGAGAAGTTCCCTTAGTCTTTGCATTGTGTGTCTGTGTGTGCCACACTAAGCATGGACAACAGAAAGAGGAGAAGAGAACTGTCTCCAGAGATCTAGATTTGCCTTTGTCCTCAGTCCACAAGATTATCAAGAAATTTGCAACCCATGGCACTGTAGCTAATCTCCCTGGGCGTGGACAGAAGAGAAAAATTGATAAAAGGTGTCAACGCAAGATAGTCCGGATAGTGGATAAGCAGCCCCAAACAAGTTCCAAAGATATTCTGTCAGGGATCGACCGGGGGACAGGGAGAGTGAGCCCTAAACTGAGCCTAAAATCGCTCTCCCTGCCTACTTGCTCATCCACCCTAACTGATGAATAAACAACTGGGCGTCGGTCCCTTCCTGAACTAAAGTGCAGGGGCCTAGTAAAAACAAATACTAATAAATAGTCGTTCATAAACCAGAAACATAACAGGAACATACAACTCTATAATATATTAAGTTCAGAGGACACAGATCAGTGAGCAGCACAGAGGACACTATCAGCAGACATGAACAGAGGACACTATAGATCATCGGACATGAACAGAGGACTCAGTGGTCATGAACAGAGGACACTATAGATCAGTAGTCATGTACAGAACTCCAAAGATCTGAAATCAAGAACTGATAAACAGAGTTCAAAACACCAGACAGGAAAACGGATAAGTCAACAGACTTTAGGAACAGACAGGAATATAGCATAATCCCCCAGAACATCCAGAAGACACAAAGTCCCCCTGGACCAGAAACAGGGATCTATCGCTAATCAGGAATATACACATTCCCTATGCAAAACCTCCAGTAGACACAAAGTCCCCATGGACAGGTAATAGGAATACCAGATACGCAGGATATATTTATAGAACACTGTTCACACTGAACACAAGACAGAAATCGCAATCCCTCAGGAAACCTCCAGAAGACAGGATTGTCCCCAAGGAGCAGAAACGGGGATACCTAACATTGGACACTGTTCACACACACACACACACAAACTGGACACTCCACTCCACTATAGGAGTAGCCATTAATAATAAATCCAAATAGACTACTGGCCAGCGGCACACTCCACCGAGGTCAAGATGCTGGCCCAGTAGGAAAACAGAAATATAAAACGAAGAACTTCACATAAACAGATACAAGAGAAAACAAACACAGTGTGAACAGACACATAGTAGAAAGGACAAACAAATCCTAAAACCGACTAAACAAACACCTTAAAATCCACTAAGAGCATGCCACCTAACATGGCTAAAGCCAGAAAATACAAAGTGCATGCTAAAACAGAGATAGTAGATTAAAAGCTCAAACAAGAACAGTTTCACCCAGCCTCCATTAGCAGCATAGCCAGCATGTTAGCAGCTAGACATCATGAAGTCCATATGAAGTTAATCACCAGACCTGAGGCTAGGCTGGGCTGACTATAAATAGACACACCCAAAAGGCTATTGGCTAACAGAGGTTGAAGCTGAAAAAGCCAGAGACATTAAAGGAGTACTCTAGTGCAGAGTATTCCTGCTCCGTCCTCCCCGGGCTGCAAAATAAATGAAAATGAACCATGACTCACCTCCCTGGGTTCCCGCGGAGCACCACTACAGCTGATCGATCCTCCGGTCCATCTCCTTCATACTTCCGGGTGTAACGAAGCGTCACATGGTGCTCAGCCTATTATGGGCCGAGGCTGAACATCGGGGCGGCCGGCGATAGGCTGAGCGCCATGTGATGCTTCGTTACACCGGGAAGTATGAAGGAGATGGACCGGAGGACCGATCAGCTGTAGCGGCTCTCCGCGGGAACCCAGGGAGGTGAGTGATGGTTCATTTTCATTTATTTTGCTGCCCGGGCAGGATGGAGCTGGAATACGCTGCATTAGAGTACTCCTTTAACTCTTCCCTGACCAGGAAACATAAACTGTTCACACACAGCAAAACCAATAGGCTGTGTGTGAACACAGACCAATACAGATATGACATATTCAAGCTGTCCTGCAGGCTCAGGGAGCATCACTGTCAGCACAAACTATCCATCGACATTTAAATGAAATGAAACGCTATGGAGGAGACCCAGGAGTACCCCACTGCTGACACAGAGACGTAAAAAAAGCAAGACTACATTTTGCCAAAATGAACTTGAGTAAACCAAAATCCTTCTGGGAAAATGTCTTGTGGACAAATGAGACCAAGATAGAGCTTTTTGGTAACTTACACCATTCTATTTACCGGATACGGAATGAGGCCTACAAAGAAAAGAACACAGTACCTACAGTGAAATATGGTGGAGGTTCAATGATGTTTTGGGGTTGTTTTGCTGCCTCTGGTACTGGGTACCTTGAATGTGTGCAAGGCATCATGAAATCTGAGGATTACCAATGGATTTCGGGTCACACTCTACAGCCCAGTGTCAGAAATCTGGGTTGCTTCCGAGATCTTGGGTCTTCCAGCAGGACAATGACCCAAAACATACATCAAAAAGCCCCCAGAAATGGATGGCAACAAAGTGCTAGAGAGTTCTGAAGTGGCAGCAATGAGTCCAGATCTAAATCCCATTGAACACCTGTGGAGAGATCTTAAAATTGCAGTTGGGAAAAGGCGCCTTCCAATAAGAGAGACCTGGAGCAGTTTGCAAAGGAAGAGTGGTGCAACATTCCGGCTGAGAGGTGTAAGAAGCTTATTGATGGTTATAGGAAGCCACTGATTTCAGTTATTTTTTCCAAAGGGTGTGCAACCAAATATTAAGTTAAGGGTGCCAATAATTTTGTCCAGACCATTTTTGGAGTTTGGTGGGACATTATGTCCAATTTGCTTTTTTCCCCTCCTTTTTTTTGGTTTAGTTCCAATACACACAAAGGGAATAAACATGTGTATAGCAAAACATGTGTTACTGCACTCCTTTTCTGTGAGAAATACTTCATTTTCTTGAAACATTTCAGGGATGCCAACATTTAGGACCATGACTGTATGTGTGATATCTCACCAGTATATTATCACTGTGTTCAGTGATTTTGGTATTCCTGTAGTATTTTTTGGTTGTTCGCCATATAATGTGTAAAATAATACTTCCATATGGTTGTGTTATCAATTCATGGTATTATGGTGTTTTTTTAGTCATGGTATGGGGGTGTAATCCAGTTATAGTATAGTGGTATTATGTTATAGTGGTATTATTCATTTACCATATTGCAGTATTATTTAATCACTGTATTGTGGTAGTATGTAGTCACATTATTATACTTTGGTGATAGGGCTAATCTATGTAGACAGATTGCAGATTCTGGTAGAGCACAGTATCTATAGTGTTTCCCAACAGAGCACATCAATCTTAGGTTATACAGTCCACATCAGTGATCTCCATGACCTGGCAGGATGCTAGTAGGCAGCAATGCAAGTAAATGTCACCGAGCTGGAATTATCTCTATCATTGTTAATCTTCTATTATTGGCCAGTTGTCATTAGGATTGCTTCAAAATATGAATCATGACAATGGTTGGTGAGTGTAAATGGGTTTTAGTCAGGACTGGTGCAAGGAGTTTTGCTGCCCCGTTGACCCCGCCCTTTGACACACCCCACTTTACTACTGGGGGACACACTGTAACAAACCCCTCCCAATGTAATCTCCTTACTACTGGGGTGACACACTGTAACAAACCCTCTCCTCATGTGATTAGCTTACTATTGGGATGACACACTGTAACAAACCCCTCCCCATGTAATCTCCTTACAACTGGGGTGACACACTGTAAGAAACCCCTCTCCTCAT
This sequence comes from Hyla sarda, assembly GCF_029499605.1. Lineage (NCBI taxonomy): Eukaryota > Metazoa > Chordata > Amphibia > Anura > Hylidae > Hyla > Hyla sarda. The sequence continues at coordinate 91,558,218 of NC_079189.1, forward strand.
GTAATCTCCTTACAACTGGGGTGACACACTGTAAGAAACCCCTCTCCTCATGTAATCTCCTTACTACTGGGGTGACACACTGTAAGAAACCCCTCTCCTCATGTAATCTCCTTACTACTGGGGTGACACACTGTAACAAACCTCCTCCTCATGTAATCTTACTATGACTTCCTCCACAGCATCACCAAAGGTCCTTCAGCAACCATCTCTGCTATCCTTCATGGTAAAGCCCCCGCCCCTAACATGTAACAGGTCACATGATGGTGACATCATCAAAGGTCCTTTACCATCAGCATCTAGTCAGCCCTGTGAGGTGTTTTTTTGTGCCCCCGTAGATCCATGCGTCCGCTCCTCCCCCAGCTCTCCGAACATTTCCAAAGCTAGAGCTGGGGGAGGGCAGAGCAAGGGGAGGGAGGAGGTTCACGCCCCCTCCCTCATCTCCCCTCCCTGAGATCGACTGGACGCAGATCTCTACGGAACGCCCCCTCCCTGAGGACATAGATCTCCACGGCAGGTCCCCTCCCTCATCTCCCCTCCCTGAGGACATAGATCACCACGGCAGGTCCCTCCCTCATCTCTCCTCCATGAGGACGTAAATCTCCACGGCAGGTTCCCTCCCTCATCTCCCCTCCCTGAGGACATAGATAACCACGGCAGGTCCCTCCCTCATCTCTCCTCCATGAGGACGTAAATCTCCACGGCAGGTCCCCTCCCTCATCTCCCCGAGCTGAGGACATAGATCTCCACGGCAGGTCCCTCCCTCATCTCCCCGAGCTGAGGACATAGATCTCCACGGCAGGTCCCCTCCCTCATCTCCCCGAGCTGAGGACGTAGAGCAGTGCTCCCAATGAGCTCTATGTGTAAAGGGGGACATACTGCACGGGCTAAAGGGGGACATACTGTTCAGGCTAAATGTCCCCCTTTAGCCTGTGCAATATGTCCCCCTTTACACATAGAGCTCATTGGGAGCACTGCTCTATGTCCTCAGGGAGGGGAGATGAGGGAGGGGACCTGCCGTGGAGATTTACGTCCTCAGGGAGGGGAGATGAGGGAGGGGACCTGCGGTGGCGATCTATGTCCTCAGGGAGGGGGTGTGCCGTAGAGATCTGCGTCCAGCCGAGATGAGGGAGGGGGCGTGAACCTCCTCCCTCCCCTTGCTCTGCCCTCCCCCAGTTCTAGCTTTGGAAATGTTCGGAGAGCTTGGGGAGGAGCGGACGCATGGATCTACGGGGGCGCAAAAAAACACCTCACACCGGCAAGGGGAGGAGGTGGAGGGAGGGTTAAGCAGAATTCTAGGGTTGGTCCTACAGGACTGTATAATCGTGGAGGAGTAAGCAGCGGTGACATTACATACATGGTAATAATTACTGTCTATGTGATGTGACAGTGCTGCTTCTGACAACCGGATAAAGGAGCCGACTTCACAAAAAAAAAAAAACTCATGCCACAGGCGGCGCCCTCCTTAAGGGGGCGCTGTAGGCAGCAGCCTATTTTGCCTATGGCAAGAGCTATGCAGAATTCCGCATGGACATTCTGTGGTGCGAACAAAGCTGAGACTGTCTAGTCCAGTGGTCTCCAAACTGGGGACCTTCAGCTGTTGGCTGCTTGGGCATGCTAGGAATTGCAGTTTTGCAACATCTGGAGGTCCAAAGTTTGGAGACCACTGGACTAGTCTAATATTACAGTCTAAGAACTAGTTTAATGTATCTTCTCCATCGTGTAGCAAACCAAGATACATTTTCTAGGCGTATAATGCACTGTTGTATGCAGACTACACTCTGACTGGGAGAATGGATTATTGTTCAGTGTAGCACCGCCATATCATCACTCACTTGTCAGTAAGAGACACTCCATGATTTATAGCTGCCAGACAGAAACCAGGCATGCCTATGAGTAATGGTGCTCCCTGCACTCTACATGGTGTTGTGATATGTATACACTGCTCAAAAAAATAAAGGGAACACTTAAACAATACAAAATAACTCCAAGTCAATGACACTTCTGTGAAATCACACTGTCCACTCAGGAAGCAACACTGATTGACAATCAATTTCACATGCTGTTGTGCAAATGGAACAGACAACAGGTGGAAATTATAGGCAATTAGCAAGACACCCGCAATAAAGGAGTGGTTCTGCAGGTGGTGATCACTTCTCAGTTCATATGCTTCCTGGCTAATGTTTTGGTCACTTTTGAATGCTGGCAGTGTTTTCACTCTAGTGTTATATATATGATACGGAGTATACAACCCACACAAGTGGCTCAGGCAATGCAGCTCATCCAGGATGGCACATCAATGTGAGCTGTGGCAAGAAGGTTTGCTGTGTCTGTCAGTGTAGTGTCCAGAACATGGAGGCGCTAAAAGGAAATAGGCCAGTACATCAGGAGACGTGGAGGAGGCCATAGGAGAGCAACAATCCAGCAGCAGGACCGCTACCTTTGTGCAGGGAGGAGCACTGACAGAGTCCTGCTAAATGACCTCCAGCGGGCCACAAATGTGCATGTGTCAACTCAAACTGTCAGAAACAGACTTCATGAGGGTCTGACATCCACAGGTAGGGGTTGTGCTTACAGCCCAACACCGTGCAGGACGTTTGGCATTTGCCAGATAAAACCAAGATTGGTAAATCCGCCAATGGTGCCCTGTGCTCTTCACAGATGAAAGCAGGTTCACACTGAGCACAAGACATGACAGAGCCTGGAGACGCCGTGGAGAACGTTCTACTGCCTGCAACATCCTCTAGCATGACCGGTTTGGTGGTGGGTCAGTAATTGGGGTGGCATTTCTTTGGGGGGGCCGCACAGCCCTCCATGTGCTTGCCAGAGGTAGCCTGACTTCCATTAGGTACCGAGATGAGATCCTCAGACCCCTTGTGAGACCAAATGCTGTTGCGGTTGAACCTGGGTTCCTCCTAATGCAAGACAATGCTAGACTTTATGTGGCTGGAGTGTCAGCAGTTCCTGCAAGAGGAAGGCATTGATGCTATGGACTGGCCCGCCCATTCCCCAGACCTGAATCTGAATGAGACATCATGTCTCGCTCCATCCACCAACGCCACGTTTCACCACAGACTGTCCAGGAGTTGGCGGATGCTTTAGTCAAGGTCTGGGAGGACATCCCTCAGGAGACCATCCGCCACCTCATCAGGAGCATGCCCAGGCGTAGTAGGGAGGTCACACGGGCATGTGGAGGCCACACACACTACTGAGCCTCATTTTGACTTGTTTTAAGGACATTACATCAAAGTTGGATCAGCCTGTAGTGTGGTTTTCCACTATGATTTTGAGTGTGACTCCATATCCAGACCTCCATGGGTTGATAAATTTGATTTCCATTGATAATTTTTGTGTGATTTTGTTGTCACCACATTCAACTATGTAAAGATGAAAGTATTTCATACGATTAGTTCATTCATTCAGATCTAGGATGTGTTATCTCAGTGTTCCCTTTATTTTTATGAGCAGTGTATTATTAGTTCTCCCTCATCCTCCACTAATAATACCACATGGCTTTTATGCAAGGGATTTTAAAGGGGTACTCCGGCGCTAAGACATCTTATCCCCTATGCAAAGGATAGGGGATAAGATGCCTGATCGCGGGGCCCCCTCTCATAGGCTTGCATTGAGGGGGCCGAGCGTGACGTCACTATGCTCCGTCGTGATCACCAGTAATCGGACCCAGAGCGAGCACGCTCCAGGGGGCTGATTCTAGCGGGGTGCGGCGTGGAAGATCACGGGGGTCCCCTACCTTTGGATAGGGGATAAGGTGTCTTAGCGCCGGAGTACCCCTTTAAAGGTGCGGAGTAAATCCTTGCAAAATGTGCAAATTTGCTCAACAGTTCTAGGATGCGTTATTTTAGTGTTCCCTTTATTTTTTTGAGCAGTGTATACCCACCCTCTCATCTGACAATTTACTGAGAGCACCAACATCACCCCCCACCCCCAACACAGACAGACAATAACTAGTGATCCACAAGTCACATAATCAATCTTCAGCATCAATAGAACCATTCCTTGTTTTTCTCTACTAAAATAATAAATGCATAGCGCACACTTGACACATTGCAAGATAATTATTTTCTACATAAGCTATAATGTATGAGTCTCAGACAACATCCCCATCACCCACCTTCTTATTATTAGATTGTGCAGAAAAACAATGCGGAGAATGATCTACAGTGGTCCCTCAACATATGATATTAATTGGTTCCAGGAGAACCATCATATGTTGAAACCATCATATGTCAAATACGTATGTCTATGTAAAAATGGTAATTGGTTCTGGGAACCATTGTATGTTGAATACATATCTCTATGGGAAACTGCTAATTGGTTCTGGGATGACCATTGTATGTGGAGTGTATGGGGAGTGTTTAACAAACCAGGGTGCCTCCAGCTGTTGCACAACTACAACTCCCAGCATGAATGTACAGCCATTGACTGTCTGGGCATGCTGGGAGTTATAGTTTTGCAACAGCTGGAGGCACACTGATAGGGAAACATTGATGTATGGGGTGTATAGTGTGTATATGTATTGTATGTGATGTGTGACATCGCATACAGTACTGTACAGTTCTTTAAATACCTTCAGGGGGGGACAGAATGTCCTCCATTACCATCCTTCCGACTACAGCTCTATAGGAAAGGAAGGGGAGCAGCTCATTGGATGCCTGCAGCAAGATGCTGCAGGCTATTGGCTATGGCTGCTCTGGGGGGGGGCGGGGCTTACAAGGAGCTCACAGTGGAAGCCTGTATGAGTTAGCAGGACAGCATGTGAGTAACAGGAGGCAGAACGGGGCACATTTGCTGAAGTTGTCAGCGCTGTCAGATAGCTGTTTGTACTATGGCCCCGACACACAGCAGCATCATATGTCGAGGCTGCCTTCAACATACGATGGGCTCTGAGAGGCCATCATATGTTGAAATAATCATATGTCGGTGCCATCATAAGTCGAGGGATCACTGTATTCAGAATCATCCCAGATGAGTGCAGAACGCCTATCTGAATGGGCTGATCTGTAGAATATTATATGTAATACGTGGTCGCAGTAAGACTATGTTCACACCTCATAATGTCCGCGCAGAAAATCACTGTGCAGACATTGCGCTATCTGCGGGCACCGGCATAACATGCCGGCGCTAGGACCGCACAGGACATCTATGCATTCTGTGCGAAGTCCACGGAAAGAAAAGACAGGTTCATTCTTTCCACGGACACCTAAATCGAAATTTCCGTGCCAGAAACATTAAATTTAGAGGTTTTCACATGGAAATTCCAACGTGTGAACATAGCCTCAACCTTTCCCAATAACATTTGGTTGGAGCATACATTTTCTTTCATGCCCTGTTTACACTTGCCAATATCTGCACCAACACCTACCATGTGCCACTCTCCTTTTTCTTATCTTTCTCTTTTTCCCCACATGCCTGATTTTACTTTAGTAAGTATAGCCAGTTACAAAGGGGATGTACCACATACATATTGGGGGAGATTTATCAAAACCTGTGCAAAGGAAAAGTTGCCCAGTTGCCCATAGCAACCAATCAGATTGCTTCTTTCATTTTGCAGAGGCCTTATTAAAAATGAAAGAAGCGATCTGATTGGTTGCTATGGGCAACTGTGCATTTTTTCCTCTGGACAGATTTTGATAAATCTCCCCCATTGTCTTCTGATTATAACCAGATGCTGATACATATTATTTAATTCTAATCTGTATTTATTTTCTAACTGTAGTATTTTTTTTTTTTGCGCACATGATTATGGCGGTGCCTATATACAGTGGGGGAAAAAAGTATTTAGTCAGCCACCAATTGTTCAAGTTCTCCCACTTAATAAGATGAGAGGGGCCTGTAATTTTCATCATACCTCAACCTCAATATACCTCAACTATGAGAGACATAATGAGAAAAAAATACATAAAATCACATTGTTTCATTATTAAAGAATTTATTTGCAAATTATGGTGGAAAAGAAGTATTTGGTCACCTACAAACAAGTAAGATTTCTGACGCTCACAGACCTGTAACTTCTTCTTTAACCCCTTAAGGACGCAGCCCATTTTGGCCTTAAGGACTCAGACAATTTTATTTTTAAGTTTTCGTTTTTTCCTCCTCACCTTCAAAAAATCATAACTCTTTTATATTTTCATCCACAGACTATTATGAGAGCTTGTTTTTTGCGCGACCAGTTGTCCGTTGTAATGCCATCACTCACTTTACCATAAAATGTATGGCGCAACCACAAAAATACTATTTGTGTGATGAAATTAAAAAGAAAACTGCAATTTTCCAAATTTTTGAAGGTTTCGTTTTCACGCTGTACAATTTACGGTAAAAATGACATATGTTCTTCATTCTTTAGGTCAATACAATTAACCCCTTAACGACGCAGGACGTATATTTACGTCCTGCGCCGGCTCCCGCGATATGAAGCGGGATTGCGACGCGATCCCGCATCATATCGCGTCGGTCCCGGCGCTCATCAACGGCCGGGACCCGCGGCTAATACCACACATCGACGATCGCGGCGATGTGTGGTATTAACCCTTTAGAAGCGGCGGTCAAAGCTGACCGCCGCTTCTAAAGCGAAACTGAAAGTGACCCGGCTGCTCAGTCGGGCTGTTCGGGACCGCCGCGGTGAAATCGCGGCGTCCCGAACAGCTGACCGGACACCGGGAGGGCCCTTACCTACCTCCTCGGTGTCCGATCGGCGAATGACTGCTCCGTGCCTGAGATCCAGGCAGGAGCAGTCAAGCGCCGATAACACTGATCACAGGCGTGTTAATACACGACAGTGATCATCATGAGAGATCAGTGTGTGCAGTGTTATAGGTCCCTATGGGACCTATAACACTGCAAAATAAATGTAAAAAAAAAAGTGTTAATAAAGGTCATTTAACCCCTTCCCTAATAAAAGTTTGAATCACCCCCCTTTTCCCATAAAAAAAATAAAACAGTGTAAAAAAAAATAAAAATAAACATATGTGGTATCGCCGCGTGCGTAAATGTCCGAACTATAAAAATATATCATTAATTAAACCGCACGGTCAATGGCGTACGCGCAAAAAAATTCCAAAGTCCAAAAAAGCGTATTTTGGTCACTTTTTATACCATTAAAAAATGAATAAAAGTGATCAAAAAGTCCGATCAAAACAAAAATCATACCGATAAAAACTTCAGATCACGGCACAAAAAAATGAGTCCTCATACCGCCCTGTACGTGGAAAAATAAAAAAGTTATAGGGGTCAGAAGATGACATTTTTAAACGTATAAATTTTCCTGCATGTAGTTATGATTTTCCAGAAGTGCGACAAAATCAAACCTATATAAGTAGGGTATCATTTTAACTGTATGGACCTACAGAATAATGATAAGGCATAATTTTTACCAAAATATGCACTGCGTAGAAATGGAAGCCCCCAAAAGTTACAAAATGGCGTTTTTTTTTCGATTTTGTCGCACAATGATTTTTTTTTCCGTTTCGCCGTGCATTTTTGGGTAAAATGACTAATGTCACTGCAAAGTAGAATTGGCGACGCAAAAAATAAGCCATAATATGGATTTTTAGGTGGAAAATTGAAAGGGTTATGATTTTTAAAAAGGTAAGGAGGAAAAAACAAAAGTGCAAAAACTGAAAAACCCTGAGTCCTTAAGAGGGTTAAAATGATATCCATGATAACATACTTTTCTATTACTGTTGCGCTTAAAAAAAAAAAATCGCTTACTTTTTTTTTACCAAATTAGTACTTTTAAAATCCCCCTATTTTGAAGACATATAACTTTTTAATTTTTCCGTATAAGCGGCGGTATGAGGGCTCATTTTTTGGGCCATGATCTAACTATCTGTTATTAATACCATATTTGCTTCTATAAAACAAATACATTTTTTATGAAAAAAAAATTTGGAATAAAATTTTATAAAAAAGCAGCTCACCGTTCACAGTATGGTATAATTAACATTTTATTTTAATAGTTCGGATATTTACAAACGCGGCGATACCAAATATGTATATAAAGTATTTATATATATATATATATATATATATATATATATATTATTATTTTTCATTTATTTATTTTTACACTTTTTGGGGGTAAAATGGGAAAAACTGACGTTGTACCTTTTTATTGGGGGATGGGATTTTTCAAAAATTTTTTTTTTTTTTACACTTTAATAGTCCCCATAGGGGACTATTTATAGCAATCATTTGATTGCTAATACTGTTCAGTGCTATGCATAGGACATAACACTGATCAGTATTATCGGTCATCTTCTCGATCGCAGACCAGAGCAGAAAACTCGTGGAAGGCAGCAAAGGCAGGTGAGGGGACCTCCGACTGCCATGCTGGATGATCAGATTAATGTACAGGACTAGACGCGTTTCAGGGTTCTCAGATACGACCCTTTCCTCAGTAGTCAGCTGACTACTGAGGAAAGGGTCGTATCTGAGAACCCTGAAACGCGTCTAGTCCTGTACATTAATCTTGTTCACTGGCATTTATGCTCTTCATGAACTTAAGCTATTGCTCACGGAGCAAGTTCATCACATTGTGGATCTCCTACGCATTAGTCGATCTAGACTAGTGTCCGGTCCTGATTTTACCTGGCCAGCTCCGGCTCAAGCTGACGTCACACGCCATCTACACGAGGAAAGTTCCATCTACCCAGCGTGTAGTCTCCGGCTTCCAAGTCCAGCGGTGAGGAGATCGATATCATCAGCGCCTGCCAGCGCTTGGTCTCCTGACAAATCTACCATCGGCGCTTGCCAGCGCACGGTCTCCCGGCGATTCCACCATCGGCGCCTGCCAGTGCCACCAGCCTGGGACGACCACCACCGCATAACACCTGGATCTTGAGAGTCAAAGCCACAGCACCATCCAAGACCGCTGACTGTGATATCTAGGCACGGGAGCTGACAGAGCCACATCATCCAGGACCGGTAACAGAGTATCCACTTTGATTTATAATTGCCACACAAAAGGACATTTATACTGCATCTTCACAATACCGTAAAGACGTTATATGAATTTGTCTACATAGAGCTATCTTATATGCCAGTGATACTTTTTAATATTTTTACATTTTAAGATCGTTTAATCTTGTACATTTATTATATGTGTTTTTCCTCACAAGGGCCCTGTGAGGAGTAATGCACTATACATTTTAAATAAATAACCATTGAATTATTATTGGAGTACGACCCAGTTATCTATTGTCTATTTAATCAATCACACTACCTTGGAAGGTCCGGGCAATATTTTTCTATACATAATTTACAAATCTGTTTAACTTTCTGGAGCCAGTTGATATATAAAAAAAAAAGTATTTTCCTGGAATAACCCTTTAAGTACCAGCTCACCAGGACGTACATTTACATCCGGTGTCGTTAAGGGGTCAAGATTCTCCTCTGTCCTCCACTCGTTACCTGTATTAATGGCACCTGTTTGAACTTGTTAGCAGAATAAAAGACACCTGTCGACAACCTCAAACAGTCACACTCCAAACTCTACTATGGCCAAGACCAAAGGGCTGTCGAAGGACACCAGAAACAAAATTGTAGACCTGCACCAGGCTGGAAGGACAATCTGCTTTAGGCAAGCAGCTTGTTGCAGAAATCAACTGTGGGAGCAATTATTAGAAAATGGAAGACATACAAGACCACTGATAATCTCCCTCGATCTGGGGCTCCACGCAAGATCTCACCCCGTGGTGTCAAAATTATCACAAGAATGGTGAGCAAAAATCCCAGAACCAATGGGGGGACCTAGTGAAGGACCTGCAGAGAGCTGGGACCAAAGTAACAAAGGCTACCATCAGTAACACACTGCGCCGCCAGGGACTCAAATCATGCAGTGCCAGACGTGTTCCCCTGCTTAAGCCAGTACATGTCCAGGCCGTGTGAAGTTAGAGAGCTAGAGAGCATTTGGATGATCCAGAAGAAGATTGGGAGAATGACATATGGTCAGATAAAACTTTTTGGTAACTCGTCATGTTTGGAGAAGAAAGAATGCTGAATTGCATCCAAAGTACACCATATCTATTGTGAAGCATGGGGGTGGAAACATCATGCTTTGGGATTGTTTTCAGCAAAGGAACCAGGACGACTGATCCGTGTAAAGGAAAGAATGAATGGGGCCATGTATCATGAAATTTTGAGTGAAAACCTCCTTCCATCAGCAAGGGCATTGAAGATGAAATGTGGCTGGGTCTTTCAGCATGACAATGATCCCAAACAGACCACCCGGGCAACGAAGAAGTGGCTTCGTAAGAAGCATTTCAAGGTCCTGGAGTGGCCTAGCCAGTCTCCAGATCTCAACTCCATAGAAAACCTTTGAATGGAGTTGAAAGTCTGTGTTGCCCAGCGATAGCACCAAAACATCACTGCTCTAGAGGAGATCTGCATGGAGGAATGGGACAAAATACCAGCAACAGTGTGTGAAAACCTTGTGAAGCCTTACATAAAACGTTTTTACCTCTGTCATTACCAACAAAGGGTATATAAGAAAGTGAACTTTTGTTATTAACCAAATACAAATTTTCCACCATAATTTGTAAATAATTTTTTTTTTAAATCAGACCATGTGATTTTATGGATTTTTTTTCTCATTCTGTCTCACATAGTTGAGGCATACCTATGATGAAAATGACAGGCCTCTCTCATCTTTTTAACTCCTTAACGACGCATGACGTATATCTACGTCCTGCAGCGGCTCCCGTGATAAAACACAGCGTCATATCGGGTCGGTCCCGGTGGCTATCAACGGCCGGGACCCGCGGCTAATACAGGACAGCACTGATCGCTGTGATGCCCTGTATTAACCCTTCAGACGCGGCAATCAAAGTTGACCGCCACATCTGAAGTGAAACTGAAAGTATCCCGGCAGCTCAGTCGGGCTGTTCGGGACCGATCACGGCATCCCGAATAGCTTACAGGACACCGGGAGGATCCCTACCTGCCTCCTCGGTGTCCAATCGGCGAATGACTGCTCCGTGCCTGAGATCCAGGCAGAAGCAGTCAAGTGCCGATCACATTGATCAATGGCATGTTAATACATGCCAGTGATCAGTGTTAAAGATCAGTGTGTGCAGTGTTATAGGTCCCTATGGGAGCTATAATACAGCAAAAAAAAAACAAAAAAAACAAACGTAAATAAAAATAAACATATGTGGTATCGCCGCGTGCGTAAATGTCCGAACAATAAAAATATATAATTAATTAAACTGCAGTCAATGTCGTACGTGTAAAAAAAAAAAAAAAAATAGCGCATTTTTGGTAACTTTTTATACCATTAAAAAATTACCGTATTTATCGGCGTATAACACGCACTTTTTAGGCTAAAATTTTTAGCCTAAAGTCTATGTGTGTGTTATACGCCGATACACCCCCAGGAAAGGCAGGGGGAGAGAGGCCGTCGCTGCCCGCTTCTCTCCCCCTGCCTTTCCTGGGGTCTAGAGCGCTGCTGCCGGCCCTTCTCTCCCCCTGGCTATCGGCGCCGCTGCCCGTTCTGTCCCCCTGACTATCGGTGCCGGCGCCCCATTGCCGGCGCCGATAGCCAGGGGGAGAGAAAGGGCAGCGGCACCCATTGCCGGCGCCGCTGCCCCGTTGCCTCCCCCCATCCCCGGTGGCATAATTACCTGGGTCGGGTCCGCGCTGCTGCAGGCCTCCGGCGTGCGTCCCCGGCGTCGTTGCTATGCGCTGCACGGCGCGGCGCATGACGTCGGTGCGCCGCACCGTGCATAGCAACGACGCAGGGGACGCGTGCCGGAGGCCTGGGGTCTAGAGCCGGCAGCAGGGCTCTAGACCCCAGGAAAGGCAGGGTGAGAGAAGCGGGCAGCGACGGCCTCTCTCCCCCTGCCTTTCCTGGGGGTGTATCGGGGTATACATGCACACACACGCACCCTCATTTTACCATGGATATTTGGGTAAAAAAACTTTTTTTACCCAAATATCCTTGGTAAAATGAGGGTGCGTGTTATAGGCCGGTGCGTGGTATACCCCGATAAATACGGTAATAAAAAGCGATCGAAAAGTCCAATCAAAACAAAAATGGTACTGATCAAAACATCAGATCACAGCGCAAAAAATTAGCCCTCATATCGCCCTGTACGTGGAAAAATAAAAAAGTTATAGGGGACAGAAGATGACAATTTTTAACGTAAATTTTCCTGCATGTAGTTATGATTTTTTCCAGAAGTCCGACAAAATCAAACCTATATAAGTAGGGTATCATTTTAATCGTATGGACCTACAGAATAAAGAGAAGGTGTCATTTTTACCTAGATATGCACTGCGTAGAAACGGAAGCCCCCCAAATTTACAAAATGGTGTTTTTTCTTCAATTTTGTCGCACAATTATTATTTTTTTCTGTTTCGGTAAAATGACTGATGTCATTACAAAGTAGAATTGGTGGCGCAAAAAATAAGCCATCATTTGAATTTTTTGGTGCAAAATTGATAGAGTTATGATTTTTTTAAAGGTAAGGAGGAAAAAAATGAAAGTGCAAAAACGGAAAAACCTCTGGTCCTTAAGGGGTTAAGTGGGAGAACTTGCACAATCGGTGGCTGACTAAATACTTTTTTTTTCTCCACTGTAACCTGAATTGCAGCAGTTCAGAGAAGTGCTTTATGCCTCGTTTATGCACATTTTTTGTGGCTTCTTAAGCTTAAAAAAAAAAATCTTATTTTGGGTTTCATATTTTTACATTTTTATATACTGTAGCATTTTTTCTAAATAGTTTCTTTTTAAATATCTGTCATTTTTTTGGGTTGCCTTTTATTCCGTGGCACGTTTTCCATTTGGCATTGTCATCCCCGCATTGACTTTGTGAGAATATTCTTGAGGTTTCTATTATCTTCTTTGTTTTAGATCCCATTCGCATTCCATTTCCACTGCTGGTAAATATCGGAATACCATTGGTTTTCAAACTAAGATCATGACTTACCTGTAGCATTGCCATAGGCTTCAATGCTTCTCTATTCTTCAATTAAAGGGGTATTCCAAGCAAAACCTTTTTATATTATATTATATATATATATATATATATATATATATATATATATATATATAATCAACTGGCTCCAGAAAGTTAAACAGATTTGTAAATTACTTCTATTAAAAAATCTTAATCCTTCCAATAGTTATTAGCTTCTGAAGTTTTCTGTCTAACTGCTCAATGATGATGTCACGTCCCGGGAGCTGTGCATGATGGGAGAATATCCCCATAGGAACTGCACAGCTCCCGGGATGTGAGTCATCAGAGAGCAGTTAGACAGAAAACAACAACTCAACTTCAGAAGCTAATAACTATTGGAAGGATTAAGATTTTTTAATAAAAAATAATTTACAAATCTGTTTAACTTTCCAGAGCCAGTTGATCTATAAAAAAAAGTTTTGGCCTGGAATACCCCTTTAAAGTGTATGTTGGTATGAAGTAGACCATGTTTGCTCTACTGAAGCCTATGGCTATGATATGGATACACCATCTTAATACCTCCATGATTGTATTTTAATATATAGTGCAGAAAGCAAAAACTTGATATGAATGAGACCCTATAGTTACAATTGAGTTCTGCAGGTAAAGCCGTGCCAACATTTCTATGTACAGTGGTCCCTCAACATACGATGGTAATCCCTTCCAAATGGACCATCGTTTGTTGAAACCATCGTATGTTGAGGGATCCGTGCAATAGAAAGAATAGGACAGTGGTCTACAACCTGCGGACCTCCATATGTTGCAAAACTACAACACCCAGCATGCCCGGACAGCCAACGGCTGTCCGGGCATGCTGGGAGTTGTAGTTTTGCAACATCTGGAGGTCCGCAGGTTGAAGAACACTGGTATTGGAGGTTATACTCATGTGTCCCCGCCGCTCTGGACCGTCGCTGCTCGTCACCGTTGCCCTGGATGTCGCCTTCAATCGCTGTAGCCGCGTCCCCGGGGTGTCCCCGACGCTCCGCCAAGGCCTCTGCTTCCCCGACATCCACGCCCTCCGTTGCCGCCATCACGTCGCTACGCACGCCTCTCCTATTGGATGACTGGACGGCGTGCGCGGCGGCGTGATGACGACGATGGAGAACGGCGACGATGCAGGGGATCCTGAAGAGGAGGGGCCTGAGCCCCGAGGACAGGTAAGTGATCGTCAGCGGACCACATGGGGCACTGTAAACGGCTATCCGGTGGCAGCTGAAGCAGTCTGCGCTGCCGGATAGCCGTTTATGCGATGGCCCCGACATACAAAAGCATTGTATGTTGATGCTGCCTTCAACATGCGATGGCCTCTGAGAGGCCATCGTATGTTGAAATGATCGTATGTTGGGGCCACCGTAGGTCGGGGGGGGGGGGGGGTCACTGTATAGATTTCTATTCATTACTATTCATGCCTAGTATAATGACCAATATTTGCAGACAGCATAGTTATCTCTTCTTTTTTGTTTCCTTTAGGTGTCTCTTTGGTCCCTACTCATCACCTTAGTCCTTCTCTTTATCCTTACTGGTGCAATGCTGGGACCTGAGCTTCTGTCTACAATTCCCCCATCCGTGTATATAGTAGCAGTGATCATGCCTATTATAGGCTATTCAATGGGATACGGACTGGCAACTTTATTTAACCTGCCCCCCAACTGCAGGAGAACCGTGTCTCTGGAAACAGGGTGTCAGAACGTCCAGCTCTGCACAGCTCTCCTGAAGCTCGCCTTCCCAGCACATCTCATAGGAAGCATGTATATGTTCCCACTGCTATACGCACTATTCCAAGCGGCGGAGGCAGGGATATATGTCCTAGTGTATAAACTGTACCGAAAGGAAGTTCTCCACAAGCAGGAACCTATGGACGAAGAGGAGGACACGGATATATCATATAGAAAGCTGAAGGAGGAAGAGATTAATGAGATATCATATGGGGCTGTGACATCAGAAGAACAAAACTCTGTAACCAAGGAGCCTCCATCATAACTGCACTGGGTTAAAGGGGTACTCCCCTGGAAAACACTTTTTTTTTTTGTTTTTTAAATCAACTTGTACCGGAAAGTTAAACAGATTTGTAAATGACTTCTATTAAAAAATCTTAATCCTTTCAGTACTTATGAGCTTCTGAAGTTAAGGTTGTTCTTTTCCGTCTAAGTAATCTCTGATGACACGTGTCTTGGGAACCGCCCAGTTTAGAAGCAAATTCCCATAGCAAACCTCTTCTAAACTGGGCGGATCCCGAGACACGTGTCATCAGAGATTACTTAGACAGAAAAGAACAACCTAAACTTCAGAAGCTCATAAGTACTGAAAGGATTAAGATTTTTTTTATAGAAGTAATTTACAAATCTCTTTAACTTTGTGGAGCCAGTTGATATATAAAAAAAAGTTTTTACCTGGATAACCCCTTTAAAAATCTTAATCCTTCCTGTACTACTTAGCTGCTGTATTGCCCACAGGAAGTTCTTTTCTTTTTGAATTTCCTTTTCTGTCTGACCACAGTGCTTTCTGCTGACACCTCTGTCCATTTTAGGAACTGTCCAGAGCAGGAGAGGTTTGCCATGGGAATTTGCTCCTTCTCTGGACAGTTCCTGATATGGACAGAGGTGTCAGCAGAGAGTACTGTGGTCAGACAGAAAGGAAATTCAAAAAGAAACTTCCTCTGTAGTATACAGCAGCTGATAAATAAAGGAAGGGTTAAGATTTTTAAATAGGAGTAATTTACAAATCTGTTAAACTTTCTGGTACCAGTTGATTTAAAAAAAAAAAAAAAAAAAAAAGTTTTCCAGTGGAGGACCCCTTTAAGGTCACGTTCTGCATGTCTGCAGTCAAGTTTACAGCAAAGTTCATAGTTGCCAAAACATTTGTTGGTAGATACATAAATCTGTAGTAAAATTCCTTTACTATTCCATCCATTGGATCTTATGCCTACCAAACATATTAGGTTTTCTGAATTATCAGAAAGAGAAAAGTATTAAAAAAATTGTTGTATTAGTAGAGAATCATTGGGAAGGAACCTAAAGTTACATATTATACCACAAACTGCACTACTATACTTGGAAAAGCCTTATACTGGCTCTCTCTGCTCACCTTCTGCCAATAGTCTTATACAGCAGATCAGTGCTAAAACAGGCGTCAGATTATCAGATGGACCATTAAAGGGTACCTTTAATGAAAAAAACTTTTTAAATATTATAGATTAATGTATGCAGAATAACTTTCCAATAGCATGTTATTAAAAATTATGCATCTTTCTATTTAATTTTCCACGTTGAAAAAATGAACACTAGGGGTCTCCCTACCAGTCCTTTTTTTTTTTTTTTTTATATAGATTCCAGACTCATCCTGGAGTCCTAAATCTCAGACTGCAGCCGGGACACAGACAAACTCCTTGGCAGGGAGCAGTGCTGAGTTTGTCTGTGTCCCGGCTGCAGTCTGAGACTTAGGACTCCAGCATGAGTCTGAAATCTATAAAAAAAAGGACTGGTAGGGAGACCCCTAGTGTTCATTTTTTCAACGTGGAAAATTAAATAGAAAGATGCATAATTTTTAATAACATGCTATTGGAAAGTTATTCTGCATACATTAATCTATAATATATCAAAAGTTTTTTTCATTAAAGGTACCCTTTAAAGGAATTTCACTGTATAAATACCTTAAATTCACAGTATATCTAAATAATCATAATGTATAATACCCTCACTATAGTCTACAACATAAAGCATTTGCCTAAATGTATGAAGTCACTAATAAATATGGAGTCAATGGGGGGGGGGGGGGTATTATTCCCTGTACTCCAGACCCTAGAAAAGTCACATATTTTAGTGCAAACCTCATCTGGGGATAAATTGATGACTTCTTGGTATTTTTTACCTCTCTCTAAACACTTAGGGTGGGTGACGCTTAGCAAGAGAGGGTCTAACATATTTACTAAACTCATGGTAGAACATTTAGATATTTTTTAACAGAATTTCAAAGTGTGAGGTAAAGTCAACGATGCACCAGATTTATTAAGGATTGTGCCTCTTAAACACATTTGAGGCGTCTTACTTGCACACATTTTGTAATTAAACACCGGTCTTGATGGCACTGCCCCCCAATGAGTTACTCTCTTCTATCAAGCTTTCACGGTCACAAAATCTTTCCAGTTCTCTTGTATTAGATCAGGATAGAATATAAGGAGAGAGACATCATTTTTATTTGATCAGATTTGGTGGGGCAGATTTATCAATACATTTGTGCCAATTTTTTGGTGTTAAAGGAGATGTCCAGCACAGACTTTTTCTATTCCTTCCTCCCTGGGCTGCAAAAGAAAAAAAAGAAAACAAACTTTCACTTACCTCCATATGTTGCCCCGGAGCTCCGCAACAGCGCTTCAGCCCATCACCAGCCGAGGCGGGACATCGCTGCAGCCGGTGATAGGCTGAAGCTCCATGTGATGTACCGGGCTAAAGGAAGTAGGAAGCAGACAGCCCGGCTGACCGATCAGCTGTTGCGGAGCTCCGGGAGAACATATGGAGGTAAGTGAAAGTTTGTTTTGTCTTCTTTTGCAGGACGGAATAGAAAAAGTCTGCGCCAGACATCTCCTTTAATATGTAAAAATACAGGATTTAGGGTAACCACTATACAGCAGGTGAAGAAAGTAAAAATATATTTTCAAAGGTGCTATTGACATAACATTTTTACTTGATGTTGGTATTAACCCTAGTATACAAAGAAACCAAAACTAATAAGTTATGTTTAATAATGTGAAATGAAACAGGAAAAAAGAATCAAACACATGTTGAAGGGGAGGTGCAAAAAAGGCATGGAAAGCAAAGACAACTCTAGCAGTAATTAAAAAGCAATCCAGCCCCTTGTCAGTGCAAAGAATGATCAGCTGGTTCAGTCCCAACTGATGGTTACAAAAAGGTCTTATTGACAAAGGTGTCACACAAAACACATTGCATGATGGGTAAAAGCAAAGAGCTGTCTTAAGATGTTCACAACCTTTCAGCTCTCTGGAATAAGCAGGTACTGTTGTCTCAGGTTATGTTCAGATGGTGGAATGTCTGTACGGAAAATTTCCGTGCGGACATTCTACTGAGAGCGGAGCGCTGGCAGAGCATGCCGACGCAAGGACAGCTCAGAAATGCGCCGTCTCATTGACTGTAGTGCATTTCCGTGCAGACCTTGCAGGAAGAATAGACATGGGACGCCGGAGTCTGAATTCAGAAACATCTGACACGGAAATTCTGCCATGTGAACAGTGCAGCAGAATCCCATTAAAATTAATGGGACTCTGCTGCTGCGGAATGTCCGTGCGGAGCACGAATCAATGGCTGACACGCCCCTTTAGTGCATCTCTATGGGACAGCCGTAGCACTGAATTCGGGAATTTTTGGCTCACACATAGAGCTGCATGGAGGCCATCGTGTCCTGCAGTGGTCAACAAGCTCCATTAAGAAGGAGAGCCAGGACCCTGTACAGGAGATCCCCACCCCCCACCCCGCGTGTATAGCAGACGTCAGAATTATGTGTAAATGGAGAAGAGAATATTAAAGTGAAGTATTAAACCCGTTCCACAGTATTAAATCTACATAAAATGTTAAACAAATATGTTGTGTAAAAGTAGAGTTTTCCTTTAAATATGGAGAATATAGGACAAGTGACATTGTTCTTTATGCTGAATCAGTATATACTGAAGACTGGATGTTTTCAGGGACAGTTTCTCCTTCCTTTGCAGACTGGCTCCGAAGCCTAAAGAATGACCAAACTGTGAATAGTGTTGTGTATATGAGTATATGGACTGTGTATTAGAATGCACTGGCTTAGGCTGGTGGGATAGTGTAAAGTGTATCATGTTATGGACAGCCGTGTGTAACCTGCGCAAACTCTGCTCCAGGATCTTATTGTTATACGGTCTGCATGCTTCACTCATTACCCAGAATCCCCAGCTGCTCAAGTTTAATGTACAGTGAGTGACTGTGGGTTTATGCGGAGGTGACAGATGTGTCTCCATGTGAATGTGACCATAAATATCTGGAATTATTACTGTGCTGAGCCAAGAGCAATGGTGTCATTTATTTCTCAGAAATGCCTGTCTTGTATTATATTTGGGATGATCTACGTACATTAGCGCTGCGGGAAGCCTGCCCTCCAGTCACAAATCGCTAATTCTAATATGATTATTGAAATTTACTGTCAATCCACCAAAACCATTCTTCTCTACAAAAGAGCAGGTAGACTATAGGACCTGGTTATTATGGTACTTTATTAGTGGGGGACCTCCTTTGTGGGGTAGATTCCATTAGGTAAAAAAAATGGCTCAGCAGGAATATTGGCCAATGCTGACAGGATCAATGGCCATTCAATGGCCATTCTACAGTATATTTAAAGGGGTAATCCGGCGCTTAGACATCTTATCCCCTATCCCCATGATCTTGCACGCCGCACCCTGTTTAAAATCAGTCCCCGAAGCGTGTTCACACCAGGTCTGATTACTGTCGATCACAGGGCCGGAGCGCTGTGACGTCAAGGCTCCGCCCCGCGTGACATCACGCTCCGCCCCCCTCAATGCAAGCCTATGGGATGGGGCCCCATGATCGACAGTATTCAGACCCGGAGCAAACATGCTCCGGGGACTGATTTTAAACAGGGTGCTGCGTGCAAGATCACGGGGGTCCCCAGCGGCCAGACCCCCACGATCAGGCATCTTATCCCCTATCCTTTGGATAGGGGATAAGATGTCTAAGCGCCGGCATACCCCTTTAAAAACAAACCCCTACTTAACTCCAGTGCTCCCACAATGTCTCTGGTGTCCTATTCCCGCTGCAGTAAAGCATATCATTAAATGCTGTTAAAAAGCTCATGCGTTAAAAAGCTCATGCAAAATGGCAGTCCCCATAAAAAATTACAATCAGAAAATAGAAACAAATTAGTTTAAAGGGGTACTCCGCCCCTGGCATTTTATCCCCTATCCAAAGGATAGGGGATAAGATGTTAGATCGCCGCGGTCCCGCTGCTGGGGACCCCGGGGATCGCCGCTGCGGCACCGCGCTATCATTACTGCACAGAGCGAGTTCGCTCTGTGCGTAATGACGGGCGATACAGGGGCCGGAGCAGCGTGACGTCATGGCTCCGCCCCTCATGACATCACCGCCCGTCCCCTTAATGCAAGTCTATGGCAGGGGGCGTGACGACTGCCACGCCCCCTCCCATAGACTTGTAATGAAAGGGCCGGGCCGTGACGTCACGAGAAGCGGAGCTGTGACGTAACGATGCTCCGGCCCCTGTATCGCCCGTCATTACGTGCAGAGCGAACTCACTCTGTGCAGTAATGATAGCGCGGTGCCGCAGCAGCGATCCCCGGGGTCTCCAGCAGCGGGACCGCGGCGATCTGACATCTTATCCCGTATCCTTTGGATAGGGGATAAGATGCCAGGGGCGGAGTACCCCTTTAAGTAACTGGCCATCAGGATAAAATAAAAATCTAGGTGATACATTCCCTTTAAGATCTGGGGACTGTTACGGCCAGGAAAGCTAGGAAAATGTATGTTACTGTAGACAATCCAGAGCATAAGCACATACAGTATAGAAAGATAAGGATAACGTAGCACTCACCCTGTTCTTGGCAAAGTGATGGTGGTTTTAGTTACAAAACATGAAGGGGCTCCTCTGCGCTCGAGGACTCGGGACTCTGTTTGGCCGCAGGAAGCAGCATGAGCATGAACGCAGTATTACCCATAGGGTATGTTCACACAATCGTAATTCACAGCTGGTGAAATCCACTGCGAGTTACGCTACCGATAACTTTAACGGGTCCACCAGCAATCTGTAAATCTACCACTAGTGTGGACTTTCAGCAGACCCACTGAAGTGAATATTAACATAAATGACAGCGGATTTCCCACAGCGGGTAACAGGGACGACTCTGCCTATAGGCAAAATAGGCAGCCGCCTAGAGCGCCCTTTTGAAGGGGGGGGGGGGGCTGCTCTGCCTGGCGCAAGAAAGTTAGACAACCAGCATCCAAACCACTTGCTCAGCCAGCATGGGGCGTGTCAATTTTACCCAATGGACAGAGTCAAGAGGACGGCAAATTTAGTTTTAGCCTAGGGTGGCAACAATCCTTGCACCAGCCCTGGCAGGGAGCCCTTTTAGCCAGCAATGGCACTGGATCTAGTCTTCTGCTGGTATAGCACATCTATGCTGATGAACATCAGGGTGTGTTCAGACACATTAGTTGGGCGCTGTTTGCTGTCACCTTTTTGCTAAAGCTATTAAAACCCTGAGGTTGAAAACACATGATCAGGTTTCATCGTGGTTTGTTACTGTATGATGTCAGTTTCTAATAGTAAGAAATGGAAGAATTTGATCAAGTGTTCTCACCCTAAGGCTAAGATTCCACTGAGGTTTTTGCACTGCGTTTTTATAGGCTTAAAAACGTCGGAAAAACTGTTTTTCCCTGCGTTTTGCTTTTTTTTCTGGCGTTTTTACCTTTGTGTGGAATTTGCCTTTTTTGGCCCCTTTGGCGTTTTTTTCAAATTTTTATTTATAAATTTTTATTTAACGAAATTTTTCTTTTTTATATATTTTTTTCTCTCTATTTTTTACATTTTTTTGGTAGTACTACTGCTCCATGATGGGAGTAGTTGAACCTGTACTAATAGACATATCTCTCCAGGTGCCACTTCTGACACCCAATGTGATCGTCCATAATATAGCAGAGATACGGAATGGTTCTTTACAGCGCTTGCATCACTGCACTATACTCCGGCCAGTGATGTGAATAGAAATGCACCTCATTCATATTTTCCATCCAGAGTGGGGATTGGCCGGATGGTGTCAGCCGATCAGTGATGTTCTATTCATATCACTGGCCGGACTATAGTGCAGAGATGTGAGCGCTGTAGAGAGCCGCTCCGCATCTCTGCAATAGATATGATGATCGCATCGGGTGTCAGGAGTGACATCCGCTGTGATCTTTCCTTATCTGCAGGTACTACTGCTCCCAACATGGAACACACTCTGCTCCATGCTGGGAGCTGTAGTACCTGCATTAATAGACAGATTGCAACAGGTGTCAGGAGTGACACTCGCTGTGATCTGTCTATTAATACAAGTACTCCAGCTCCCAGCATGGAGCAGAGTGTGTTCCATGTTGGGAGCAGTAGTACCTGCAGTTAAGGAAAGATCACAGCGGATGTCACTCCTGACACAGGCTGTGATCCTCCTGTATAATGTATAGATGCGGGCGGCCGCTCTTCTATGGTCCCCTGCACTGACATATATATACATATATATATATATATATATATATATATATATACATACACACACTTATTCATATTTCCCACAGAGAGTTGTGATTGGCTGGAACCATCTGGCCAATCACAGCTCTCTGCGGGAAATATGAATAGTTGTATATATATGGCAGTGCAGGGGACCATAGAAGAGCGGCCGCCGCAGCTATACATTATACTGGAAGATCGCAACGGACCCAGGGCGATCTGTCAATTAGTACAGGTACTACTGCTCCATGCTGGGAATAGTAGTAATACCTAAAAAAAAAATTCAAAAAAGAAAAAAAAAGTGAAAAACACACACACACACACACACACACACACACACACACTACATTTTTATTATTGTCGGCTACATTTTTGGTGCCCTACCCGCCCACATAAATTGATCCCTGTTTAAAAATTAATAAAAATTTTGTTATGTAAAATTTCGTTAAATACAATTTTTTCCATTACTACTGTATCTTTTTTTTATAATTTTTTTAATGGTACCCTACGAAATTTTAATAAAAAAGGTATCTCAATCACTTTTTGGGATCGCTAAAGTCCAAAAAAGAATAAAAACCACCTGCAAAAACGCCAAAGTTAAAACCCACATGGTGCATTTCTTGGTGTTTTTTTACTCCCATAGACTTCTACGGGAGGAAAACTCCAAGATTTTCCCGACAAAAACGCCAAACTAGGATTTCAAGGAGGTTTTTGGAAACCAGCCTCTGAGCCCAAAATAGCTGAAAAACACCCAAAGGATAAAAAAAAAAAAGCCAAACTAAAAAACACCAAGTGGATCTGCCATTTTGCAGTTTACTATTGACTTGCAGCTAACATCTGGGCATTTTTTAACGGCGTTTTTTGCGTGACAGTTCTAGCCTAACAGAAATCATCCAAATGGAGGCCTCTGTTTGGGTTGTTTCTGTCGGGGTTTTCACTTATATGTTGAATAGAAAAATGCAGACAGCTCCGTTATTCGAAAAAGCAAATCCCAGTGAAAACTGTATGTATGGCACAATTTATGTAATATATGCCGGATGGAGGGTTTTTGGCTAAAAAATGCTGCAGCCAGGTGTTAGCTGGGAGACCATAGGGAAATAGCAAATGCCATACCTACATGGGGTGTCTGTCTTTGGTGTTTTTTCACCCTCTAGTGGAGCTTTTTGGCTTAGTGGCAGTTTTTTTATTTATTTTTTTTAAATCACTGCATGTTCTGGCTATTGTGCTTTTTTTTTAGTATGGGGTTTTCCTCCCATTGACCTCTATAGGTTGAAAAAAAGCGCTAAAAATACTGCAAGTGCACATGTATGTGGGCATTCATTCTGGCATTTTCCTATCTCCAAGTTCCTTGAGTTAAATGATTAAAGAATCACATTGAAGGAGATTTATCATTCTTTTCACACATATGGCTTTTATATGACAATTGTTTTTATACTTATTTTTGCTTCCATGCGACCTATTTATCAAATAGTCGCACGACCTTGATAAATAAATCACACGTAAGCAAAACCCGGGAAACCCCCTTACAAATGGATTTTTTTAAAGCAGAAAAGTTTTCCCTTATGTTAATAACCGAAGTTCTACCCTTTATTACCAGCTAGAGAGTGACGGGGAGGGGGGGAGGGGGGGGGGGCGTACTGCATCGGGTGACACCCTGCCTGGCCTGCCTGCCACTAAATAGCTGCACTCCAACTATCCCGCAAAAACCCATCCACCCTCCTCAGAAAGAAAAAAATATTAACCCCTTTAGGACGGACCCATTTTTTACCTTAATTACAAGGCTCTTTTTTATTTTTATTTTTATTTGACATGTCTCTTTAAATGGTAATACATTTTGAACGCTTTTTCGAAGTGGGGCGATTCTGATATTGTTTTTTGTGACATATTGTACTTTATATAACTGGTGCATTTTTGTTGGCACATGCAGCATTTTTTGTGAAAAACTCCATAATATTGTGAAAAACTGGAAAATTTCTGGCGTTTTTTTTTTTTTAAATTTGTATGGTGTTCACGGTGCAGTAAAAGTGATGTTATATTTTTTATGTGGGTCAGTACGATTATGGCGATACCCATTTTATATAGCTTTTTCTTTTTTGATCAAAATTTTTTTTTCTGCCATTCATTTTCCAACAGCCGTAACTTTTTTATTTTTCGCCCGACACCATTGAGTAAGGGCTTATATTTTGCAAGATGAGCTTTGCTTTTCATTGGTATCATTTCTGCGATATGTGCTACCTTTTGTTGGGAAATGGGCTTTTTTTTTATAAAATTTTTTTTTATTTTTTTTACACTTCATACTTTTATTTAAAAACTTATTTAATTTTTTACACTTCTTACTGGTTATACTATGCTGCAATACATTTGTACTGCAGCACAGTATGACCCGATCAGCTGCACACAGTACAGCCTGTGGCTGGATCTCACAGACTTCTGTAGCAGGCAGACAGGAGGTCATGATCTGACCTCCCGCTGCCATAGCAACCAACAACGACCCGCGATCGTATCGTGGTATCTATGGGGTTAATGCTGCCGGGACCGGCACGATCACGGCCCTGGCAGCTGCGGTGGGACTCCGGCTGTGATTGACAGCCGGGTCCCCCTCCGATCTCCTGTGCTGCCCGCAGCAGTGCAGGAGATCGCTAGGACGTATACATAAGTCCTCTGTTGGGAAGGGGTTAAAAACATACTATGCAGCACCATGAATATCCGTACTTTTTTTGAGCCCGCATTTTGTGATGTTGGTGGGCGGAGTCTTGTGTCGCTGCGCTGAGGCCGGAGCTTACATCAAGAAGTAAGACAGCGCAGCACCAGCAGGCACATAAACAATAGTGAAGCCACTAAAAAAAAAAATATATAAAATAAACACCCCAAAATGTGCATGAGGCTGTATTACTATGGATGTATTTTTTTTTTAAAGGGGTACTCCGCCCCTAGACATCTTCTCCCCTATCCAAAGGATAGGGGATAAGATGTCAGATCGCCGCGGTCCCGCTGCTGGGGAGCCCTGGGACACCCGCTGCGGCACTGCGCTATCATTACAGCACAGAGCGAGTTCGCTCTGCACGTAATGACGGGCAATACAGGGGCCGGAGCATCGTTACGTCACGGGTCCGCCCATCGTGATGTCACGGCCCGCCCCTTTCAATACAAGTCTATGGGAGGCTTGCATTGAGGGGCGGAGAGTGACGTCACACGCCGTCGGCCCTTTAGTTGCCAGTAATCAGACCCGGTGCGAACACGCTCCGGGGACTGATTACAAACCGGGTGCCGCGTGCATGATCGCGGGCGTCCCCAGTGGCGGGACTCCCGCGATCAGGCATCGTATCCCCTATCCTTTGGAGAACCCCTATAAATGGAGATGCAACTTTATTCTTCATAAATTGCGACTTTCGCATTTGATAAATACATGACCACTGCGAAGGGGAAAAAAATTTAAAATTACTACATGAGCATATTTCAAAAATGTGCTTTGGAATAAGCAAAAATCAAAAAGTCGCGGCATGTATAGAAAAGTTGCATGTGCGCAAGTACGTGCGACTTTTTTTACGATAAATCTCCTTCATTATGTATAATGATTTTAAAAAAAAAAAAACATGGAAAAAAAAAACACACATTGAGGGAGATTTATCAAAACCTGTCCAAAGGAAAAGTTGCCCAGTTGCCCATAGCAACCAATCAGATCGCTAATTTCATTTTGCAGAGGGCTTGTTAAAAATGAAAGAAGCAATCTGATTGGTTGCTATGGGCAACTCTTCCTCTGGCCGGGTCTTGATAAATCTCCCCCATTAAGGCTAAGTTTCCACTTGGTATTTTTTCTGGCACTTTTTGGAAAATTGCTACTGCAGTTTTTGAGCCAAAGCCAGAATTGATTTAGTTGCGGACATATCTGCTATTTTAAGTCGACTCATAACGGGGGATGTAGCATTTTCAAAATAGCGCATCTGTCCAGAAAACACCATAGAAGTGAATGGTTTCCACTGCTCCTTTAACAGTATACGTCGGCATCCTATTTTTGGCGGGATGCAGATCGTTACGATTAACTGGGGTGTGATCGTACCCTGAAGCAGGTCATACACGAGATAATGGTCTCCTGATTTTGTCCATTTCCACCAATCATTGCCTGTAAAGTACAAGCGAACAATTATTGGCCGGTGACAAATAGCTGCTGAACATGTGACCAGTTACATTGGATTTTATAGCTGTTGTCAGCTGAGAACTCAATCTGCCAAATGTTCCCATCATTGGCCACTTTCTACAAACTTCAGATTTTTTTTTGGGCTAATGAAATAGTTTGCATAAAGGATCCCATGTCTAAATAAAGCAGTGGAGAGGATTATCATACCTTGTGGTGCCGTCGCATATATTAGCTGGTTATTTTGCGGTTTACATTTTTCCAAAGGCTTTTGCAAAATGCAAAGTTGAATCTGATTTGTTGCGAAGGGCAATGACTCTACTTTTCCTATGTTTTAAAATGCAAAAAAAAATGCAGCAAAACAGCATTTGTAAACCAAGCCTGAAAAGTCAATGACAAGTCTTTGTTACATTACCTGATAGAAGTTCAGTCTAGAGGAGCCATTGATGCCAATTGTCTCCGCCGCCTGCTGGAGAGGTGCATCTTATTCCCAAACAAGAAAGGGTTTTCTTATTCCCTCAGCTGAGCTCTACTCCCATTGTTGGCAAGTCATATAGAGGGAACATGCCCTACAAATACTTCTGTGTAGATGTGCCCTATTGTGTAAAGAAAAAAATTAAAAAGTGGTCTTATGGGTAATGACGTATTACGAAAACATTTGGGCCATTTGCCTGTGACTTCATTGCAGTTTGTTAGTAAAAAATATCTAAATCACAGAGAAGTTCCAGCAGGTTGCAGTTGCAGGCGACTTGCATTGAGGCCTCTGCCGGTAAAGTCATGTGTGACCTGTTGGGACCATAAATGGGATTTGGGGTTGTTGCATCTGGACCACATTCATTTTACACAGCAACCAAAGTCACAATGTAGGCCTTGCCTGCCGCATTGTATTTTTGGGATATTTCTATGTTAATCCAAACTCTAAACTTCAGCAGCCACATCCCCTCCACACCCAGCTTGTCAATCAGACCAAACACTATTTAAGGAAGCACCTGGGCTGTGCTGGTGGCCAAACATTATGGCTAGCTTCACAGAAGAGGCAATGGATAACTACATGTATTCAGCGTACAATCCTTACTCCTATAGATATCTGAATCCTAAGAATAAAGGGATGAGCTGGAGGCAGAGGAACTACCTCTCCAACTATGGGGACACTGGAGAATATTTTGATAACTACCAAAGAGCTCAGTTGAAGGCGATCTTGTCTCAGGTAAACCCCAACCTTACCCCAAGGCTGAGAAAAGCAAATACCAGAGATGTTGGCATCCAGGTAAATCCCCGGCAGGACGCATCTGTCCAGTGCTCTTTGGGCCCTAGAACTCTAGTGAGGAGGAGGCCTGGAGTGCTCCGAAAACCTCCGCAGGATCTTCCAGACCAGGGAAGTCCTGCATCCCCCACTAAGACCGTACGCTTCCCAAGAACCATAGCTGTATACTCCCCTGTTGTCGCTGGGAGACTGGCAACTTTTCAGGAAGAGAATCAAGACTCCCCAAAAACTACTGAGGAGGCTGCAAAACACGAGCCCGCTGAAAGTGTGAGCGATAAAGAGCATAAAACCGATGCTGAAACCGAGGACGCCAAAAGTGAGGGTGAGGCCCAATCTACCCCATCAGCTGGCCAGACAAGACTACGATTCCAGGCAAGTAACTTATCTTCAAAAATGATAATTGCATTGATCAGGATTTTATTTTTTCTCAAAAAAACTCTGCTAAAATTCCTCAACAAGAATAGTACAAGGGAGGAAAAAAACATGTTGGTGATTTTTTTTATTTTTTTTAAATACAATTTGGGATAGATTAGACTCCAACCAATGAGATTCCAGCTATTGTGTATCAGGTCTTTAAAAAAAAAAAAAAAAAAAAAAAAAGTGGTCTCAAACTGTGGTCCTCCAGATGTTGCAAAACTTCAACTCCCAGCATGCCCGGACAGCCATTGGCTGTCCGGGCATGCTGGGAGTTGAAGTTTTGCAACATCTGGAGGGCCACAGTTTGAGACTACTTCCCCAAAGGGTGGGTGTTTTTTATTTTTATATTTTTATTTTTTAGTTTTTTTTCATGGCAGTATTTGAGTAATTTAAAAAAAGAAGTGGTAAAACTGCAGTGGTACCAGTATGCAGCATGTGAACACACCCTAAAGGGTCTTAACCCAGTACAATGTCCCACCACACCAAAAAAAATAAAAATAAAAAACACCTTATTATAAAACCTATTTATATATTTTCCCCCAGTTCCTGGAACAGAAGTATGGCTATTACCACTGTAAAGACTGCAACATTCGCTGGGAAAGTGCCTATGTATGGTGCGTGCAGGGCACCAATAAGGTGGGTGTCGTATCTTGTGCAGCAGGGCTGTGGCGCACAATACAGAAACACTCATTATACTTCTCTCTACTGTCAGGTCTACTTTAAGCAGTTCTGCAGAACTTGTCAGAAATCCTTTAATCCTTACCGTGTGGAGGATATCATGTGTCAGGTAAGTGGCCTTGTCCGGAGCCTCTGTATGTTGCAATCTTTTATACAACCACTTTAACCTTAAGTTGTGATACAAATGGGAGCCTGGGGGGAGATTTATTATAGGATATAAAGGTTTTTTCAGTGTATATTTGTGCACAATGTAATTTTGCGCAAAGCATCTCCTTGCACTTTTTTGTGCATCAAGTTCTTCATAGGATGTCTACATTCATGTTTACCATAGAGCACTTTATCCTGTAGACTTGGATTTATTTAGATTTTACAGCACTAAAAAATGCGCAAAAGCACTTTTCTAGAGCAAATAGGAGGACACGTACCTAACTGTCAAAGCATCAGAGAATTGTAAACGTGTTCTTTAGCACGCAACATAGAAGAGATGGTGTGAGCTCTATGGGTGCGCACAATTTACCAAGACGTGTGTGTGTGTGTGTGTGTGTGCTTAATAAATTAAAGGGGTACTCCACCCCTAGACATCTTATCCCCTATCCAAAGGATAGGGGATAAGATGTCTGATTGCTGGGGACCCCCGCAATATAGCATGCGGCACCCACCTGTTTCTTGTCTGGGTCGCGACCACTCAATGCAAGTCTATGGGAGGGGGCATGATGTCACATGGGGCGGAGTCATGACATCACGGACTTCCGTTCCCGTGGTCGCGACCCAGACCCTCCAGCGCTTCCGGACAAGAAACAGGTAGGTGCCGCATGCTATATTGTGGGGGTCACCAGTGGTGGGACCCCTGCAATCAGACATCTTATCACCTAGCCTTTGGATAAGAGTGGAGTACCCCCTTTGTGTAGCAACGTGGGGGATATATAGCTCTACCTTACAGATTTTGATAAATTCCCATCATGGTTTCTACAGGAATTGGGCCATGTCTTTTCTCATTTCAGAGGTTTCCTGGTACTGCAGCTTGGCTTCATACAAATGCCATTTAATCCAGACATCCATCTGGGGTCTAATGACCTTGTATGTAGCTGTACTATGGAAACACTGAAGGCTCATGGGGTTCTACAGGAGCTGCAGATTTCATACAAAGCCATACAGTCAACCCCGAGGCATACAAACGGTTATGCTCCATATTGTGGAAGTGTTCTCAGGCTCTAGGGTAGGATCTCCATAAGGCTGTGTTCACATTATGTTTGATCAATGTTGGGTGTAAGTCCTGGGAAAGCTCCAACCCCCCCCCCCCCCCCATACAGTTATAGTATAGCACAGAGGGTATACCTATACCACTGTGTGCCAATATGTTCAGTGGCATACGTTGGTCTTATTTCCTGAAGATGGGTTCAAATGAAATGTGTATAGAGCCAAACGCTGTGCCACAGAGGGCAACATACTGCAGTGTACAGAGTTTTTTTAATATATTTTTTAATTATTTTTTTATGCTGAGATCAGTTTTGTAGCGGTATTCCTGTGAAATCGCTTCCTCCTTTTGGGTTTAGAATTGAACTCTTTTGCCGGTCTGCCGTCTGGCTGTGAAATGTCACAATTGAATTAAATACGAAATGTTTTGTCTCCTCAGAGCTGCAAACAAACAAGGTGCATCTGTCCTGTGAAACTGCGTCATGTAGACCCGAAAAGACCCCACCGCCAGGACCTGTGTGGGAGATGCAAGGGCAAGAGGCTCTCCTGTGATAGCACCTTCAGTTTCAAGTATATCATTTAATCCAGACACGTTCCGTCTACTCCTTACCTACTGTCAAGCCGGATTATGTACTTTTTTTTTCTTTTCTTTTTGGAGTAGCTAAAGAGGTCATTATATAAAACACTCTTGACAGCATGTCCATCAGTATACTGAATAAAATATCTGGGTTCAGATGTGTGCATTGGATATTAATATTTGTTAAAATTTTGGATGATTTGTCTAATTTGCTAGATTTGGTTAAGACCAGATTCATATGGGCATAATACAGGTGCAATTGCGTCAGTATTATGTCTAGAAGTCTTGACTGCAGGTCATGGGCCGTATAGATCTGGCCTAAGGCGTCACTGTAGCACTACAGCATGGCTCCAGAACAGCAATAGGTTTTGAACCAGAAACCTTTCCTCCAGGCATTTTTATTTTATTTGGGCAGGGGTGTTATTTCCCACACTGCTAAAAGGGATCTGGCTCTTCTTGACACCCCCACGTCTCATTATTACCTTCAGAAGTTTGATGTCAATTCTAGTCTCCATCTATGTCCAAAACTGCACAACTTTCCCTCCACAGGACTCCAAAAATCCTGTACTTTTAGGTTAAATCCATAAGTACCCTGTTCAGCATAAGAATATAGCTTTAGTGTATTACAGCATCCACTGGGGAGTAAACCTGAGGTGCCATGTTCCCCTCACTGCTCCAAGACAGAACTGTAATGATACAACGTGACCTTTTTTAGAGATCCCTTGGCTATGGCAGTGACCTGAATGGTCTTGGTGCTGGTCAGTGTTACAAAGAACCCCCCAACATTTGACCTTAGTGCTTCCACCCGACCACAAATACCACCTCCGTCTTGTTGGTGGGGTGGAAATGTTATTGGTGGGCAGGGTGTGGCCTCCTTCAGCCTGGTTTACAGTAAATGATGCCAGAAATCTACGTGTGTGTGTGGTGCTTGAACAATGGGCATATCTTAATCCAGTGAGCGATTACTCAATACCAGCTCAAGGGATTTTAGTTTTGCTATATTTTCGTGTGTGTAAGCCTAAGGCCTATTCACGGAAAGGCAATTCTGCCCAGGTTCTGCTTGCAACAGCTTTCAATTTACTTAAAGGGGTACTCCGCTACTCAGCGTTTGGAACAAAATGTTCCCAACGTTTAGAGCTGGCGCTGGGAGCTTGTGACATCATAGCCCCGCCCCCTCAATGCGTCTATGGAAGGGGGTGTGAAAGCAGCCACACAACCTCCCATAGACTTGCATTGAGGGGGTGGGGTGACATCATGAGGGGCAGGGCTATTACATCCCTAGCTCCCAGCTCTAAGCATTCGGAAATTGTTTTTTTTTTCTTAACGCTGAGCATCGGAGTACCCCTTTAAAGGGGTACTCTGGTGGGGAAACAAAGTTAAAGATATGTAAACTTGTATTTAATTCTTTCAGTATGTATTGGCTGCTGTATAGTTCTTTCCAGTGATTTACAAATTTAACTTTTTGCCACCAGTTTACAGGTGAAACTTGAAAAATTTGAATATCGTGCAAAGTTTATTTATTTCAATAATGCAACTTAAAAGGTGAAACTAATATCTATCATTAAATGCAAAGCAAGATAGTTCAAGCCGTGGCTTACAGCTCATGAAAACCCCAAAATATGATTTGGGGAGCCATGTCATCTGCTGGTGGTGTTCCACTTTGATTCATTAAGTCCAGGGTCAACACATCAGTCTACCAGGAGATTTTGGAGCATTTCAGGCTTCCTTCTGCAGATAAGTTGCATTACTAAAATTAACTTTCGCATGATCAAATTTTTTTAAGTTTGACCTGTATTTTAAATGTTTCCCACTGGAGTACCCTTTTAAATGGGATTCTGCTACACCATTCACATGCTGGAAGTTTTGACAAGGAATTTGATTCTGGTGTAATATCCATAGTGTGAATAGGGATGAAGAAGCAACTCAGTATGTGGCTGAGCTCTCTGGCTCATCAATCCATCTGAGGAAAGCTCCTGTGCATGAAGTAACACACACAGGTCAGCTGATCTAAACACTACCTCTACTCATCTGAGAAGTGTTTGTGTGCCTCCACCTCTTCCATAGAGATGAATGGAGGGGATGTATTTCAACCAGCTGATGTGCTGGGTATGAAAAGCCCCTAGGCCTAGTCAGGTCCCTGTACAAGAAATCACAGGGGGGGGGTCTCAGTGGTCGTGATTGAAACATATAGTAGAAAGGACATGCACCCACATAAGTGTCTGAAATTAAGTATTATGTATCTGAAACACCAACAGTCAATAGGGATATATCCAGATACTTTTTTTTTTTTTTTTTTTAGTACTTGCTGATATCACTTGGGATGTTGGGCTCAGCTGCACAGCCCATTCTGAGCCTGGTCGTCTACCAGACGCCTGGATGGTCCCTGCGGCCCAGTCCATATGTCATTTTGTTACCTCTATCAACATAGTATATTTAACCATTTCCATTATACTCCTAGTTTTAACATACAAATATTCAATATGTTATTCATTACAATAGGATAAGTATAAGGCTATCCTTCATATAAGATAGGGACAACAGTCTGTTTCTAATACAACTAAGGGCTGATTTCTAGTACCGGTTTGGAAGAGGCGATAATTTTTATCTTTTTTGCCAAGGAACAAGGAGACAGAAGACGTAATACAAGAGCAGAGTGGTGTGGTGGGCAGCCAGCCAGTCATGAGCCCAAACCTAAAGGGAACCTGCCATCACTTTCATGCTGCCTGAACCTAAAGCCAGCCCCAGGCAGCTTCCCCCTGCCCATTGCCCCAGCCTTGACTGGCCTATCTTTCTATACCCTTACAGGAAAAGATCAGACAAGGTTGGTGGGGCGGATATAAGCTGGTGGGAACCGCTTTGATGACTTCCGTTAATTTTCTTTTTTGTCCTGAGAAATACTACAAAAACATTTTGGGAGTTTTTCTTTTCCCAAGTCATGTAAATCTTAACATGTGGTTCTAAGATTCTTATTAAAGAATGTGAAGTTGCCAACACCTAATTTTACAAGCATTTTTTTTTTACATATAAGGAATAAATGCAATAAAGTACACGAACAGCAGAACATACTGCATTTAAAAAAAAATAAAAAATTCCCACCATTCATTTATGTATGCCTGCCCATGCCTAGTGTCACCAATAGCTTTTTTTGCAAAAAAAATGCTACATGGGAATCAACCCAGGAAAAAACAAGAAAAACTATTGATGGCACCGCCACTACACATAATACAGACTCAACTGCTTCTGGTTCCGCTCTCAGCTGATCAGCATGGAAGCCGGGTAGGGATGTCCCGATACCATTTTTTTTAAGACACGAGTACCTTTTACTTAAGTACTCGCCGATACTGTCATGTGACTTTTTGTTTCCTTAAGGGTACGTTCACACGGGCGGATCCACAGCGTGTTTTATGCTGTGGATCCGCTGCTGAAGGACCGCTACACGCTGCCTTTAGATGTGCCTGCTCGGAGCAGCAATACGCTGCTATGAGCGCACACACTGCAGGCACATCGCTTCAGTGTGTCTGCTCGTAGCGGTGTATTGCCGGTCCGAGAAGGTACATCTAAAGGCAGCGTGTAGCGGTCCTTCAGCGGCAGATCCGCAGCATAAAACACGCTGTAGATCCGCCCATGTGAACGTACCCTTAATGGAAAAAAAGTTTGTTTCGTTTTTATAAGAGAAAGGGCCTTTTTATATTTTTTTTACATTTTTTTTTGAAAATGGGAATTTTTTTTTTGGGAAGGGGTTAATTCACATTTTTTACAATTTTTTTTCACTTTAGTCCCCATAGGGAACTGTTAGGGTGCGTTCACACAACAGTCTCTCCCCTGTTTGCTGCTTGCAAACGGATTACAAACGGCTGTAAAATAATCCCAATCCTTATAATAATACAATCCTTTCACATCCGTTTGCACCCGTTTGCGCTCATTTCGGTGTTTTTTTTTTTTACGGGAGAAAAGACTGTGCATGCAGTATTTGTTCTCCAGTCAAAAAAAAAATTGAAGAAAAAATGGATACAGTAAATTTAACATTGAAGTCTATGGAAAACGGATGAGCCTTTAATGTCATCCGTTTTTTTTCATCTGTTTTTACTTCTGAGCATGCTCTGAACAATATTTTTTGGTTTATTAACTGAACAATATCGGATCCAAACAGATAAAATCCTTTTGCATCCGTTATTTTTTTTTAAAGTACGTTTTTATTTTTGACAGGAGAAGAACGGGACGGGTCTAGTCAGCCGTGTAAATGCAGCCTTACATGAAATCTGTAGATTGCATACACTGATCAATGCTATGCCATAGCATAGCAGTGATCAGTGTTATCGGTGCTCCTTTACTGATGCCTGCCATGGCTGGCAGCAGTAAAGAAGTGACAATCGGACGCAGGGAGCAGGGTAAGGGACCTGCGGCCATCCTCACAGCTGATCGGGACACCGCGGTGATCCCCATTAGCATCCCTGAGCTAACTGGCAGTTAACTTCAGGACTTTTAGACACTGCAATCAAAGTTGATTTCGGCATCTAAAAGGGGTAATGCGGGTCCTGGCTATGACGCGCGCTCAGCTGCTGAGCGTGCTGCATAGCTCGGGAGCTGAGAGTGCAGGTGGCTTACCGCACCTCCGTGATACCTGCTGGCGGGACTCCAAGTACTTGTGCAAATGTCCAGTATAGGGACATCCCTAGTGCCGGGTGTTATCACCCCGTCAATTAACTATTTATGGCCTATCCTGTGACTAGTAGTGTTGATCGCGAATATTCGCAATGCAAATTTTAGTCGCGAATATAGCACTATATATTCGTAATTACGAATATTCGTTTATTTTTATTTTTTTCACAGTACACATCACAGTGATCACCCCTCTCTGCTTCCAGCTTGTGTGGTGTAAAGAAGGCTCTAATACTACTGTGTGAGACTGGCGTGCGAATTATCGCATATGCGAATTTTCGTTTATGCTAATTTTTGTAAATGATAATTTTCGCATATGTAAATTTTTCGCATATGCGAAAATAAAACGAGATTACGAATATGCGAATTTAGCGAATATATGATGAATATTCGTCCATATATTCGCGAATTCGAATATGGCCTATGCCGCTCAACACTAGTGACTAGGCCTTACA
This sequence comes from Hyla sarda, assembly GCF_029499605.1. Classification (NCBI taxonomy): domain Eukaryota; kingdom Metazoa; phylum Chordata; class Amphibia; order Anura; family Hylidae; genus Hyla; species Hyla sarda. The sequence continues at coordinate 91,593,832 of NC_079189.1, forward strand.
ATATAGTGACTAGGCCATCCAATACTTTTTTTCTTAAAAAAAAAAAAAAAATCTTAAATCAGTTGTACCTGGTGTATTTTAAACATTATTAATAAAGTGGCAAGATGTTTTATTGGAAGAAACTGCACGAGAAGTGTTGCATTTGCAACAGTTAAATTTGAACCAATGAGTTGCATCACCCAAATCTTCTTGCAGTAACATGGCTATATAAATTGGCATAGATACAATGATAAATGTGCCACAATGGGTTTTCCTCTTGCTGGGATCCAATGCTGTTTTGACAAAGCAATGGTAGGAAAAAACAATGATGTCATAATTCAAATACTGGCATCAGAATTCACACCATCATAAAAAACAGACAAGAAAAGGAGGTTGTAACATTATACATTTTTTTTATTTAACAAAAAAGAATGGCTGGTAGGATGTAAGGAATAATGCACTGCTAAATAAAACTACTCGTCCCCAGTAAGTATTTCTTAAATTAAGAAAATCAGTAATACCGTCTAAAGTACCACGTCCCCGCCTGGTGTCAAATAAAATACAGTGATTACATTGGACTAATGTGCCATGATGACTGGTCAGATCAGCTGTTCCTTTGAGGGTCCGGTGGCTCCTTCAGGTGACATGGATTCCCCTTACAGGTTCATACCTGCAGTCTTTTAGAGTGCAGACAGTTCAATATTTAACCTCTTCAAAGCTGAGGCACCTACGGTACATAGGTCAGCTGGTTCGAAGTGTTAAACATGTACATAACATAATTCTGTTTTTTTCGGTAGTCCAGTGGCCCCATGAAAAAGGTGATGCCAAGTAATGTGTCGCTTATAAAGAATACATATCCTCGTGTACAGAAATAAATATATACTTTCTGTTTTTTTTTTATCACAGTGGGTAAAAGGTGTATAAAAATTGCAGAATATTCCTCCTTAGACAGGAATCACGGGGCTACATTCATTTCTTTTTTATTTTCATTTTTTTTCTTTTTTACAAAAAATGTATCTGTGTACATAGACACCTGTATTTTTCTTTGTTGTGCTGTATATGCATTTTTTTTGTACAGTGAATGTGTATTGCCAACGCTGTATATCATTTTTTGTAGCTTATCTTGTTGATTCTTTTCTATAACTGTTAGAATAAGTTATGGATATAACAAGGAGCTGTCAATATATTCTTAGCTACCCAACATAGTCGCCAATGTATGGCTGTTCCAACCACCACTCTGAATAGGGTTTCTTTAGCCTCTGTACACTGAATACCCTACACACATTTACAAGGGAAAAAAATACTGGTTTTACACCATACGTAGATTCTAGAATATATACAGAATAAAATAAGTTATCTGTTGTGTCTATCGAGAGTGCTGTTGGGCAGCAGATATCTAAATATACATTATTAAAGTCTCTGCAGGCAGCTACTTTTTGGTTAGTTATCTGTATTTATACCATAAGCACTGACCAGAGAACTGAGCAGCATTCTAATAAAATTAAGATATATTATTTCTTTTAGAAACGCTGGGGGAAAACCCAGTTTAAAATAATTAAAGGTCCTAACATTTACAAGCTATGAGTAGTTAGATCTAATAAAATAAAAATTTCTCCAAAAATAATGTCATAGTACTCTTTGAGGCATGCTTGAAGACTATGTACAAACATTCATACCATTAGATACAACCACGCGTTCCTTCTGTCACCCATCATGTTGGGCAAGAAAGCAAAACAGAGACACGTACAACAACAAAAATAGCAACATGAACAATAAAGTTCAATGGTTTCCAATGTCTTTATGGGTCATCTCCTGCCTGCCGCATGGGATACTCCTCATGACGCCCAGCCTACTGACTCCAGAGTGACTGGGATCCAAAGACTGTCTTTGGGAAAGTCACTGCAGTCCACCACCATGCCACTCTGGTTTATGCCAAGGCAGAGGGGGCTATATTGCAACTGCACATCTATGTACATCATGTTAGCCCTTTAGCTTGTGGATGGTACATATGTAACAAATATATGGAAAACAAAAACAAATAATAATAGCGTTCACTCTTACATCCGCTGTACAGAACTAAAAAGTCCATTATTCCCAGCTTCTCATTCTGGCTCTGGATTATCCCACTTGCTTGAGCTCAGTCATGAGAAAAAAAAAAAAAAAAGAATGCAACTTAAAGGTATTTTACAGTAAATATGGAAGGTGCTTTATAAGATCATTCGACATCCAGTGCTTCAAGTCTGAGGCCTCCGCAGCAGCAGGTGCTCAAAACTCAGTGCTCACTATAGTAGTGACGGGCTTGGCTTTAGATAAAAGCTGGTAGGACTGCACCATGCGCAGTGACATTCGGATTTCTAGGTTTAGCTCCATCAGCTTAGAGCTGGCTTTAGACATGTCCTGCTTGCAGCCAACAATAGCAAAGCTGCCAGTCTGGCCCAGAGTCTGATGTCGGAAATATATGTGCATCAGGGTTTGGATGGGATCATCTTCTGTGTTGCCAAATATTTCATTGGGCCAGATAATCCTAGAAAGCAAAAAAGCGTTACAATTAAATTCAGCAGCATGACATAACCGTGAGATATCAGTGTCCTGTACTTGTCTCGAGATTGATATACCTTAAAGGGGTACTCCACTGGAAAACATTTTCTTTTAAATCAACTGGTGCCAGAAAGTTAAACAGATTTGTAAATTACTTCTATTAAAAAAAAAAATCACAATCCTTCCAGTAATTATCAGCTGCTGTATACTACAGAGGAAGCTCTTTTCTTTTTGCCTGACCACAGTGCTCTCTGCTGACACCTCTGTCCACTTTAGGAACTGTCTGGAGTAGGAGAAAAATCCCCATAGCAAACCTATCCTGCTCTGGACAGTTCCTGACTTGGACAGAGGCATCAGCAGAGAGCACTGTGGTCAGAGTGAAGGAAATTTAAAAAAAGAAAAGAACTTACTGTGGATCATACAGCAGCTGATAAGTACTGGAAGGATTGGGATTTTTTAATAGAAGTAATTTACAAATCTTTATTAATTTGGTGTCAGCGCTAACAATGCTAATGATGTAATGGTAACTATTAATTTTTTATGATTTAATTAAAAGTCTAAAAATTGGTGGTATAGTGCTGTCTGGTAAGCGTGCTGATTCCTATTGTTAAATAATTACTAATATTCCTTATGAAGATACATAATGCACTTTGATTATAACATTTGTAATTCCACTTACGGTCTCGGTATGATGATGTGGGTGGTGATACCTTCAGATAGTGGTTACAGTGGAATCTGTGTGCCGTTTTCTGATAGCGTATGCCGGGACACTGCCCCGGCCGGTGGTGTCTAACAACCGGCTTGTTGTGATATGAAAAAATGATCCGGCTGACAGTGACGTCACTACAGTTTCCAGTGTGGATCAATTCTAACGCGTTTCGGAAATTAGCGATTTCTTTCCTCAGAGATGATTAAGGAAATCGCTAATTTCCAAAACATGTTAGAATTGATCTGCACCGATAACAGCGCCAGTGCTCAAAATAAACTATTTTTTTTTGCTAATTTACAAATCTGTTTAACTTTCTGGCACCAGTTGATTTAAAAAATAAATAAATAGAAAGTTTTCCACTGGAGTACCCCTTTAAAAGCCAAAAGTCACTAGAGCAGTGCTTCCCAATCAGGGTGCCCCCAGTTGTTGCAAAACTACAACTTCTAGCATGCCCGGACAGCCAAAGGCTGTCCGGGCATGCTGGGAGTTGTAGTTCTGCAACAGCTGGGGGCACCCTGGTTGGGAAGCACTGGCTTAGAGACTAGTTAAGAGACAATATAATGTTTCTCCTCAAAAGGCTTGCATAACATTAAGAAAAATAAAAGGGGAATCTAATTTCTCTCTCTCTCTCTCTCAGAAGCAACTCTGTGACTGGTACTGCGCAGCTTCGCTTCAGTTCTGCAATACCAGACACAGCACATGGGCACAGGGGGCACTGTTTCTGCTGTTTCTGGAATAGGAGTAGAAAAGAAACAAACCCTTGCTTCTACCTTACTCCTGTTTATGAACTGGCGTATATGCAATGTCATTCTAGTCAAGCCATATGGAGTCATATTTACTTGAATGGGACAACACTGCAGTACCGTGTACCGCTGCTATTAATAGGAAAATTATGAAAGGACCAGGAGAACATTAAAGGGGTTATACAGGATTAAAAAACAGCGGATTTCACTCAAAAACAGCACCACATCTGTCCCTATGTTGTGTATGGTATTTCAACTCCGTTTCATTAAAATAAATGGCCCAAGTTGCAATACCTTACGCAACCTAAGAACATGTGTGCTTTAGTTTTTTGAAGAAATTAGCTCTTTTACTATTCCTGGAGACCCCCTTTAAAAGAGGCTGCAGCTTGTCTAAATAAATCCTACTTAAAAAGAGAGGGTTTTATTTCAAAGGCAACTGTTGTGTATGAATATTTTAATAATATAAAAGTGCATGGCCTCTCATAGAAAAGCTTATTGGGGGCTGCCTGGAATCAGCCCCCCACCGATCTAAGTACGATGGTCTATCTAGTTTGTAAGTTAATTTACCCATGTGATCCCTGCTTTGCACTTTACCTGAATGCCTTGACCTGTGTTATGGCAGACACAAATTCTTTTCCTCTTAGGGCTTCAATAAGAGAGTGGACAGCAACCTCTGTGCTTGCTTGGTAGAATTCTGAAAAGTCACAGTCCTCTAAGCCGATATTAGATGTGGCCTCTGCCTCTTTCAGACAGGCCTCCAGCGCACAAAGCTCATCTGACATGTTTACCACCTGAAAAACAATTGCCACTGTATCAGACTTCATCTTTTGTTATTCCTAATATTATTATAATTTACAGTAGGTGATACATTATATAGGACGACAATAGCTTAAACTAGTGTTTCCCAACCAGGGTGCCTCCAGCTGTTGCAAAACTACAACTCCCATCATGCCCGGACAGCCATCGGCTGTCCGGGCATGATGGGAGTTATAGTTTCGCAACAGCTGGAGGCACCCTGGTTGGGAAACACTGGTTTAAGACTATGAAGTTGTAGTTTTGGAACAGCTGGAGGCACACTGGTTGGGAAACACTGGTTTAAGACTATGAAGTTGTAGTTTTGCAACAGCTGGAGGCACCCTGGTTGGGAAACGCTGGTTTAAGACTATGAAGTTGTAGTTTTGCAACAGCTGGAGGCACCCTGGTTGGGAAACGCTGGTTTAAGACTATGAAGTTGTAGTTTTGCAACAGCTGGAGGCACCCTGGTTGGGAAACGCTGGTTTAAGACTATGAAGTTGTAGTTTTGCAACAGCTGGAGGCACCCTGGTTGGGAAACGCTGGTTTAAGACTATGAAGTTGTAGTTTCGCAACAGCTGGAGGCACCCTGGTTGGGAAACACTGGTTTAAGACTATGAAGTTGTAGTTTTGCAACAGCTGGAGGCACCCTGGTTGGGAAACGCTGGTTTAAGACTATGAAGTTGTAGTTTCGCAACAGCTGGAGGCACCCTGGTTGGGAAACGCTGGTTTAAGACTATGAAGTTGTAGTTTCGCAACAGCTGGAGGCACCCTGGTTGGGAAATGCTGGTTTAAGACTATGAAGTTGTAGTTTTGCAACAGCTGGAGGCACACTGGTTGGGAAACGCTGGTTTAAGACTATGAAGTTAAAGTTTTGGAACAGCTGGAGGCACCCTGGTTGGGAATCGTTGGCTTAAGACTATGAAGTTGTAGTTTTGCAACAGCTGGAGGCACACTGGTTGGGAAACGCTGGTTTAAGACTATGAAGTTAAAGTTTTGGAACAGCTGGAGGCACCCTGGTTGGGAATTGTTGGCTTAAGACTATGAAGTTGTAGTTTTGCAACAGCTGGAGGCACACTGGTTGGGAAACGCTGGTTTAAGACTATGAAGTTAAAGTTTTGGAACAGTTGGAGGCACCCTGGTTGGGAATCGTTGGTTTAAGACTATGAAGTTGTAGTTTTGGAACAGCTGGAGGCACCCTGGTTGGGAATCGTTGGTTTAAGACTATGAAGTTGTAGTTTTGGAACAGCTGGAGGCACCCTGGTTGGGAATCGTTGGCTTAAGACTATGAAGACTATGAACTGTGACTATGCCTAGAGAGCCATTTTATCAAGATTTGCCTGGGGATGTAAAAAGCATTGACAGAATGTGATGTAGCTGGCAGGACTAGTGATGGTACATGTGGGAGATAAAAGACAGGGCACCTAGCAATGTTCTCTATCTATTCATAAATGTGTGGTGTTCCGTACCTCCGTCTGCTTCTTAATGGTGTCCACTTGACTGATCAGCTTGCAGTAAGCCTGGAACAGCAAGAGAAGCTGGAAGTGCAGCTTGTAAAGCCTCCGACAAAGCTCCAGCTCCTACAAAAATATAAAATCCCATTGCATGAGTAAAGGTAACAATGTTCATACAACAATCAAAATATGGTTACTGGTTTAGTACAAGGAAAGAGGAGGGTCAGACTACTAGTAACTACACAGCGACGAGAATTGTGTTAAATGGGAAACACGGAAGACGCAATCACACGTGCTACTTAGGAACAAGCAGCCTAGTAGATTCATTTCATGACGAACATAGCAAGCCAGCAAAATAAAGAAATTCCCCAAAAAATGAGAACGTCCTAGTGATGTAACTAAGACAAGAGGGCCGCAATGTATTACATATAAAAGATCTACTGACGGCTCAGGGTCTCAGCAATCCCAATGATACAATGCAATTCATGCATCACTGTCCTACAACTAGACGAGTACAGATCATACGCAGCCTCGCTTCTTATTTTATCTAGCATTCTTCCGCTGCACAGATATGACCATTGCTTTAAAGTGGGGGATAAGTGGTTGCCGCAGCTTTTACGCTTATGGTCAGTTAAAGGCTGCTCTAAAGATTTTGTTTGTGGTAGCCCCCTGCCCAGTAACACTGTACCCGCCACATTCAGACGCCCATATTGTGGCCCTATTTTACAATCCGTTATATGACTGTAGGATCAAGACCCCATTCAAGTGATTAAAGTGAACTACACTTAGATCATCATAGGGTTAAATACATCCTAAAAATATGGGTAATTTACTGCGGTCTGAATTAGGTCTTAAAGGGGTATACCAGAAAAAAATTTTTTTAATTTTTTTCTATATATCAACTGGCTCCAGAAAGTTAAACAGATTTGTAAATTACTTCTATTAAAAAATCTTAATCCTTCCAATAATTATCAGCTGCTGAAGTTGAGTTCTTTTCTGTCTGGCAACAGTGCTCTCTGCTGAACTGCACAGAGTAGAAGAGTTTTGGTATGGGGATTTGCTTCTGTTCTGGACAGTTCCCGAGACAGGTGTCATCAGAGAGCACTTAGACAGAAAACAACAACTCAACTTCAGCAGCTCATAAGTACTGGAAGGATTAAGATTTTATAACAGAAGTAACTTACAAATCTGTTTACGGTAACTTTCTGGAGCCAGTTGATATATATATATATATTTTTTTTTTATATATATATTTATGAAAAAAGTTTTTTCCTGGATAACCCCTTTAATTGTTTAAAACAAAGGTATGCTGCTGTAGGTGCCTGGGAAGATGGAGCACTTAGGTGCTGGAGGCCCCTTGTACAATAGCCCTGTCTGTAATCTAGGACTGTTCGTACTGGCACCTCTGATGCCCTACCATACCCACCAGTTATATATATGTTCTTACACTTTTACTTCCGTTTTCTTTCACACTCCAATAATACAGCGTAGTCAAATAGTTCGCCAAAAATCTGGCCAACTCTGTACTATGTGTACGATATGTGGACTGTGAGTGTCATGGACAAAAAGAGTAACTATACTGCTAAATAATATGCAGTTCCATAAATTATGGACAATACATTTTCTAAATCTAAAAAAATTCTATTTGTGTATAGTTTATTGACCGGACTTTAAATATCACCTAGTCTGCAGTATATAACATATTTTTAAATTAGTCTCTTAACACAGATAGTGTCAACCCAAGGGATACATCAGGATGATTCCCCAATTTATATATGCGCTGGCTACCTCTGAGCATCATCCGTCTTACACAGGCTGCCATGTTGAAGAATACCATGCATCATGCATTTTATTTTTTTTTTTATTTTTTATGGATACCTCTGTATTGAAAAGAGAACAGTCCATGGTGCAATACAGTACCATAAAAAAACAGGAACTCTGATGTGTATTGCTAGAGGCCAAAATTAGTACCCCAACTGGTAGCTGGGAACCACCACATACAGCAAACACCAAAAATGAAGCATGAAAAAGTCTTAAAGGGGTACTCCGCTTCCCCAGCACTTGGGGTGCGAGCGGCAGGGTCGTGACATCATGGCCACGCCTCTTGTGCCTTCACACCAAGCCCCCTCAATGCAAGTCTCTGGGAGTGGGCATGACAACATAGACTTGCACTGAGGGGTGTGACGTCAGAAGGGGCATGGCATTGGCGTGAAGCCCGCACATAGCATTCAATGCTGGGTGCTGCACAGAGATGGCGGGGGTCCCAGTGGCGGGACCCTCGTGATCAGGCATCTTATCCCTGATGCTTTGGATAGGGCATAATATGTCTAGGGGCAGAGTATCCCTTTAATTGTGACACCCTGTTATTGGAAGGTAACTTGTCCATGGATATCTAAATAGATGCATGGATAATGCTCTAGTAGTTGTTAGTGAAAAACAAATAGGAAACACAAACTGCACTAAAATATGACAGATCGCGCTAAAAGTTGAGCGTTTTAGTGTAAAACATTGATAAATGATCCGGTTTCCTAGACAAGTAGGGAATGACACTGAACCCTAAGACAAATCAGCCCATGAGTTACGAGATGTCAATGAGCGGTCAATAGTTCACGGACAAAGACTATGCAGACCCGAGCACACTGTCATTTTACAATGGCAGAACACTGCTAGCTCAACAAATGGACAAGACAGGTGAAAGTCAGGCTGTGATCTGACATGGTAAGTATTTGAGAAATCAAGAACCATCACTTACTGCTAGAACTTCCATTTGCTAAGCAAGAAGGTGAGCAGGTCACAAAAACACAAAGGAAGAAAAAAGATGGAAAGTTAGTTATAGACAGAGTTCTGTAAAACCTCAGGCAAACAGTCACAATGACTTAAAGGGGTACTCCACTGCCCCAGCGTACGGACATTGAGGGGGCGTGGCGTGATGTCATGAGGGGCATGGCTGTGACATCACAACCCCATGCAGCCCGATCCCAGCATTTGGAACTAAGTGTTCCAGCGCTGGGGAAGTGTAGTACACCCCTTTAAAGCAAGGGTTTACCTTTGACCTTAAAATTCAGTTTACATCTAGATTAATGTAAGTAAGAAATGATGTAACTTCCATAATACTTGGCTTTACTAATCTTACACTTCTTCAGCTACAACAGTTCAAAGCCTAATACAAGTCAGGAGAGCAGATAGATAGGTTTCTAGATAAGAACAATAAGATAAGCTATAACATAGGATCAATTGTATATTCATTAAAGTATATGCAACTTTACTTCACATTATAGTTACACTTAATCTATATATAAACTGTGTTCCAATGTGACCCAGCGTTCTTACAGCCTATCTGGAAGAGAAGATCCCTGATCAGTGGTGTCAGAGCTGGGATATCTCATCAAGCTAGGAATGAAGAATGCCCCCGCTGACGCTGCTAACTCTATACATGAGGACCAGGAGGTCATGTGACTGTGCACCAGGCTCCAATCATTTTGTGCTTATCCCGGAGAAGTTGATTTTGTCTGCTTTGATTATGGCCTCTGTATCTTTCATGTCTTCCATAGAGAACTTGAATTGACACCATCATCAAAAGTTCTGCTGACCTCATTTCTACAATAAATTTATGACGTAGTAGGGCATATTCACACAGGTAAAAGCCAGTGTGGTCTTTTAACATGGAAACCCACCACAAAAAAACATGTAGAAAACATCACTACCAATGTAAGCATAGGGCTTTACCAAGTAACTAGAAAGAAAAAAAAATAAATAAATAAAAAAAAAATAAAAAAATAAAATAAAAATGATATATATATACACGCACATTTGGTAGAAAAGCTAATCGATATACACATATATATATATATATATATATATATATATATATATATACACATACACACATACACATATACACACATATCAATTAGCTTTTCTACCAAAGAAAGAAAACTGGTAATATATTAAATCTTCCAGTGGAATTAAAGGGGTACTCTGCTGGAAAACATAAATTTTTTTTTTTAATCAACTGGTGCCACAAAGTTGAACAGATTTGTCAATTACTTCTATTTAATAATCCTTCCAGTACTTTTCAGCTGCTGTATGTTCCACTGGAAGTTATTTTCTTTTTGAATTTCCTTTCTGCCTGACCACAGTGCTCTCTGCTGACACCTCTGTCCATTTTAGGAACTGTCTAAAGTAGAAGCAAATCCTCATAGCAAACCTCTCTTGCTCTGGACAGTTCCTGACATGGACAGAGGGGTCAGCAGAGTGCATTGTGGTCAGAAACGAAATTGAAAAAGAAAAGAGGACAGGTACTGGAAGGATTATGTTTACATGGAGGGGGCGAGTTGACCACTGCTCCCAGCGGTCAGACCCACGCGATCAGACAATGTGGATAGGGGATAAAAAGTTAAGTACCTAAGTTCCCCTTTAACGAGTGTATATGCTCAGATTAGTTCAGATCAGTTTAAAAATTATTGCCGGGTACACTGTAAATCTCAATTCTAAGACGGCTGCAGAAACCAACAGAATCCTTAAAGGGTTAGTCACTGAGGCCATAGATGGAGACGGCACATCCGTATAAGCAGGCTCTTGCTGGACATTTTCTCTTGTAGCACTCTAAGAACTGCTTTTGTGAATTGCAAATTACAACATATCCCAGTATGCCACCATCTTCTATAGTCTGAATACCCCTTTATAAATTATTTTAAATAATTCACTGGAAAATGTGTTTCAAGAAAAGTAAATGTGTAATGAAATCAGCCATCAGGAATGACTTCAATAATGTTAATTCTTCATATGAGGCACAAAAACGTCAACGTATAATCTCCATGGGAAGCATGAAGTAAAATAAAGTGTGGCAAATGTACTTTGCGGAAGAATTATTGGTCTCCCTGGCGGTAAGCTGGCACACATTAGTACTGTTAATGTAGCATGCAGCAGCTCACTGTGCCCCTTGAGTCACTAGGTTATATTCCTATAGGCTTGGTATGGGCTGCTGGTAGTAAATTTCCCAGTCAACATAATAGGACACTTAAGTATTATTATAAGAGAGGTGACTGCACATCTAAGCCTTCGACTATTCTGGTATCTTATTCTAGGAATGACACAACAGACCGGCAGTCAATGCAGAGAATTAGAGAGTATTTAAAAGGTTCCTTATAGTAATGTGGTTACAGCGGGTGACGTCTGGGTAATCACATTACATCTTATCAGCTTGCAATACTTATTAAATCTTCAGTCGCAGTGAATTCATTTCGCTGGGAGTCTGGACAACAAGATCATCTTGGCACAGTCCACTGAAAGGCTATATACCGGGAAAAGACCGGAGAGCACTTACCTGTGCTTCTGTGTTGGGCACATGACGCTTGTCTCCTGGACTAAAGGTTTTCTTGCAGTTGTCCAGCCACTATAAATGAAAAATACCCCAAATCGATTGGTAAGTGCAAAACATAGTAAAAAATCATTATATTTCAAACAGACCAATAAGGTAGAGTCATAAGACGTAAAGAAGGCCTCCTACATAAACAAAAGCTTCATATTAAAGGCGTACTCCTCTGCCCTAGCGTTTGGAACGTTTTGTTCCGAACGCTGGGTACGGGCGTGATGACGTCACGGCCACGCCCCTCAATGCAAGTCCACGCCCCCTCAATGCAAGTCTACGGGAGGGGGCGTGGCAACTGCCACGCCCCCTCCCGTAGACTTGCATTGAGGGGGCGTGGACTTGTATTGAGGGGCGTGGCCGTGACGTCATCACGCCCGTACCCAGCGTTCGGAACAAAACGTTCCAAACGCTAGGGCAGAGGAGTACGCCTTTAAAGCTTATCTAAAAATGACAGGGAGCCTAACAAGCTCCATGCAGGTGTTGCCATTGGTTGAGGTTGAGCCCAGTATTATTTAATAGGCATCCAAGTAATAGACAAGAGGTTTGGCAGAGCTAGAGCAGATCTCAGTTGTGGCGCTTCCTACTCTATGATGTCTATTTGCCCTATCAGGACACATAGAAAGGGATATATCATGAGATCCCTGCAGCTGATTTAATAGGATCAAGTCTGGACGGAGATTCTGTCCAAGCGCTAACATCATGTAGATAGCGTAAAGACTGATTAAGTTCTACATAAAGTGTACTGCATTACTGTATAACTGTATTTTACTTACAGTATCTAAGCTTTGCTCACATTAAAGCAGATCTGTACATTATTGCACAAGTAGGATCTGCACATTTCCAGTTATTATCCCACCGGCAGGACACACACAACCAGTGTACAGTGAGCAGAACGTGCTGCACTGCGTGTTTTGCAGAAGGACGAGATGGCTCTTTATAAGAGACCAGTTCTGACCATTCATTTCCAGCTATTTATAGACTCTTCATAGTAATCATTATAACCTCTGGCCAACCTTCAAGTGCTGCAACAATGAGGAAAGAAGAATGTGTTTCTCTGGCCGTCTCAATTTAATAAAGGCTACTCAGTGAATTAACCACAGCGATCTGCATTAGGGAAGACGGGGGAGGGGAGGGACGGCTCTCTGAGGAATACAGTGCCTGATTCAATTAGTGACATGGACCCAATGTCCACGGTAAATCTTATTTCCCACTGACAGCCATTGTTGCAGAATCACCTGTTGGCGAAAGAAACAATTCCCGATTGCAAGACGAGGTAATGCTACAGCTAGGATCCCAGGTTAAAGTTCTGCTACAATAAAACTCAGTACAAAACATATTTCCCTTTAATTATTGTCACCCAATTCTTACTAGAATGTGAAAAAAAGCACAACCAAAAGACAAGCGTAATACCAATCCATAGATCACACAATAAATGTCCACATGAAACTGTAAGAAGATGGGGAAGAGAGGGGGCAATACAGGTAAAGGTTATCGCTTTAAAGAAAATGTCAGAGACAAGTCTGGGTGTTCTGACCCCGGCCAATGGCTAGACTGCGCTGGGAGAAAAGTGCAGCCGACTGACAATCCTGTAGGCTTAGGCCGGTTGACCACGTTTTTGTCTCTGGTTTAAAAACCGTACTGTAACCACATACGTTTTTTTAAACATCGACTTCAATGGGAAACGCACATGTATACAGTTCCATATGGGAGCCATATACGGTTTTTACTTTGCACATGCGCATTTGCATCCTAAAATCCCCACCCAACACCCCTCCCATTAAAAATTGACAACATTTTAAATAAAAACGGACAGAACTGTATGCACTTTTAAAAACTCAAAAACACCCCAAATGGGGAATGAGGGGTCCCAAGACACAATAACTGCAAACCCCGGGGCCGAATCCCAGGAGTCACTAACTCCCCTCTTTTTATAATCCCCTAAAATGTAACTTATTAGTATTTTATCAAATAATCCCACAAAATGTGTTAAAAATAAGTGTCAGTGTAAGTGTTAAAATATAGACACAGCCACCCCCGACATGTTTAGCTGTAAAAACAGCGTTATCAAGAGGCTATGTGGCTACAATGTAGCCACATAGCCTCTTGATAACGCTGTTTTTACAGCGAAACATGTCGGGGGTGGCTGTGTCTATATTTTAAGTTGCACGTCATTGTGTTGCCATTGCAGCATGCTGCAGTGCCACTAATACATTGCTCATCAGACAGGGGTTTCCCTACTGGCCATTTTGGATTGTTTATAGCAACACTCTGACACTTATTTTTAACAAATTTTGTGGGATTATTTTATAAGATACTAATAAGAGTTACATTTTAGGGGATTATAAAAAGAGGGGAGTTAGTGACTCCTGGGCTTCGGCCCCGGGGTTTGCAGTTATTGCACTTTTAAAAACGCATACAGTTTACTTTTTCCCATACTGTTCCATCCGTTTTTTTGCCATACGGTTTTCTTTAGAAAAACGGATTGAAACAATATGGCAAAAACATGATGTGAACCCAGCCTAATGCAGTGTTTCCCAGTCAGTATGCCTCCAGCTGTTGCAAAACTACTTCTCCGAGTAAGATAAGACTTAAAACTCACCTGCCACGTCTTGTGGGGACATGTTTAAAACTTTTTATCGTTTGGGATATTCCAGGGAAAAACTTATATATATATATCTCAACTGGCTCCAGAAAGTTAAACAGATTTGTAAAATCTTAATCCTTCCAATAATTATCAGCTGCTGAAGTTGAGTTGTTTTCTGTCTGGCAACAGTGCTTTCTGCTGACATCTCTGATTGTCTTGGGAATTGCACAGAGTAGAAGAGGTTTGCTATGGGGATTTGCTTCTACTCTGGACAGTTCCCGAGACAGGTGTCATCAGAAAGCACTTAGACAGAAAAGAACAACTCAACTTCAGCAGCTCATAAGTACTGAAAGGATTAAGATTTTTTAACAGAAGTAATTTACAAATCTGTTTAACTTTCTGGAGCCAGTTGATATATATAAATAAAAAAAAGTTTTTTCCTGGATAACCCCTTTAATGTTTGGATCACTGCCAATGAAAAGAACATGCAGGAAGAGTGCATGTGTCTTTCTTGCTCTGTGTCTATGAGACCTGGACAGCCCTATAGACTTACATTGTAAATCCATGTCAAGCGACATAGAGCCTGGGAGAGAATGCGCTGTGTGCGCACTTCTCCCGACTCATACTCATGATTGGACAGGGTGTAACTCCAACCAATCAAAACTTTTGATATGTCTCTGACACATGAAAGCTTTCTTTAAATGCCAGGGCCCATGTAAAGGGGCACTCCACTGCTCAGCATTTCGAACAAACTGTTCCGAACGCTGCAGCCGGGAGCTTGTGATGTCATAGCCCCGCCCCCTCAATGCAAGTCTATGGGAGGGGGTGTGACAGCTGTCACGCCCCCTCCCATAGACTTGCATTGAGGGGGTGGGGCGTGATGTCATGAGGGGGCGGGGCTATGAAGTCACAAGCTCCCGCCGCCGGCTTCAGCGTTCGGAACAGCGGAGTACCCCTTTAATGCTGATAAGTAAGGTGCATGAGGTGACTCCATGGTATCCATAACGTCTGCAGATATATTGTGGCACCAACTTTCAATCAAGTCGGAGGATTTACGATCTCTTGTCTCATTATGTCTCACTAGATCAGTGCACACTGGTTCTCAATAGTAAGAGGGGAATAAGCTGCTGATAGACTTCTCTTCCTTGAGAACAGATCAATCATTATGAAAGGCAACTTGCCTGATCCTTCATTCCAGACATCTGTTATTAAAGGAAAGTTACAACACCCCCTATAAATATTGGACAGTCGCCTGGACCTTCAGAATCATGAATGCAACTGTGAGAGATAAGTGTCCACAACAGTGTTTCCCAAGCAGGGTGCCTCCAGCTGTTGCAAAACTACAACTCCCAGCATGCCCGGACAGCCGAAGGCTGTCCGGGCATACTGGGAGTTGTAGTTTTGCAACAGCTGGAGGCACCCTGTTTGGGAAACACTAGTTTACAAAGTCCCTCAGGTTTTTACGAAGATTTAATTTACATATAAAGTAAGATGATCTAAGATAAACCACCTATGCTTTAAAAATAAATATATAGTTACATATTAGGAAGTTAAAAAGAAAAAACAAATCTATACTCATTAAGTACCTCTTCTGCTGACTCCCGCTTTGAGTTATACGTGTCTAGATGTTCCTGCAGTTCTAGCACACTGAACTTCAGCGTCTCCAACAAGCCACTTGACATGAGCTGCAAGCAGAAATGGACCCACCACAACTTTAAATATAGTGACTTAACGGAATAACAAAAGTAATAATACAGCCATAATAGTAAGGTAATAGGAGCTCTAATCCTCCAAACAAGACAAGACAAACAACACACACTAAACCAAACCCGACTGCTGCCCTAAACTTCTGTCTATCTTCTCCATGTCAGTCAGATTGCTGCCCCTGCATGCACCGAAAATAAAAAAGCCTGCTGCACCGTAATCGAGAGTGCCTCCTCAATCTCTTTCTTCCATGAGTGACTGTCTATGGCTGCATGCACACCACGTTTTTTGCAATACAGTTCCCGTATCAGGTTTCAATGAAAAACGGATTCCTCAAAACCGGACTAAACTCTATCAAAACGTGTGTACAAATTTGAACTCATACGGTTAAAAAACATATACGGTTTGAAAAATAATGTCCGGTTGCATCAGTTTTTTTTTTTTTTAAAGTAAATTATACGTTTGTAACTAGAGATGAGCGAACTTACAGTAAATCCGATTCGTCACGAACTTCTCAGCTCGGCAGTTAATGACTTTTCCTGCATAAATTAGTTCAGCTTTCAGGTGCTCCTGTGGGCTGGAAAAGGTGGATACAGTCCTAGGAAAGAGTCTCCTAAGTCATCAACTGCCGAGCCGAGAAGTTCGAGACGAATCGAATTTACTGTAAGTTCGCTCATCTCTATTTGTAACTTTTCACTCCATTATGAATAAAGTTTCACTTGTTTGATTGAAATTCCAAGAAAAAAAACTGTGCAAAGTCAAAACCATATGGTGCAAACCGGATGGAACCGTTTGCACATACAGGTCTGTACGGTTCCCACTGACTCCCATGTTTTAAAAAAAACATATACGTTTCAATACGGTTTTTCACCCGGACCAAAAACCGTGGTAGACTATGGTTTTGGGTACGGGAAAAAAACCTGACAAAACTGTACAGGTTGCAAAACGGACACAACCTGATGCATCTTTTGGCTTATATGGTTTTCAATGGAGAGTCAATGCATACGGTTTTCAATACGGTTCCGTACGGTTTTCAAATTGAAAACAAATACGGGAACTGTATTGGAAAAACGTGGTGTGAACCCAGCCTATGCTATGTTTCTGAGGATTGAGCACCCTGATCGATGCTTATAGGAACCTGCTTGCCCGCAGCATTAAAAGGTCTGCTGATTGCTGGAGCTTGTGAGATATCTATTATACCAGAGACGCCAGTGCCGGTCTTTCTCTTCCAGTCTGTATTTGTCTTCTCCATGTCAGTAACGATGCAGTTTATTGTACATGACATAGACTGCAAGGCAAAGAATGTCTAAAAGTGAGGAGCACGCACAGGATGTGGACAAGCCGCTTACCGTCTCCGCATCCACAAAGACTGTCGGGCACTCTGAACTTGCCATCATCACCTCCAAGGAACTTTTAAACTTGGTGCCTATTCTCTGCAGACTTTCTCCCAGGAAGTTGATGGAATCATTTGTTATCACCCCAAACTTTTTTTGAATGCTCTATAAAAAGAGAAGACAAGCTTAAAGGTGGCTGTCCATCAGTAATATACATAGGGTGAAATCTACCAAGCTGAAAGTTGCAGAACTCTGGCTCACGTTGTGCCAAAAAACGACTGTGTCGACTATATTATGTGTTATGGATAAACTTTTTATTGCACTAGAAAAGGGTCTTGAAAAATTAGTGTGGCCAATAATAGGCGTGGCTTAAAACACAAAGTTTGATAAAAAATTATGTTGGAGATTGCTAACAAGCCAACCATAAAATGGCATAAGGAAGAGTAGCCAGATGCAATGAGTTTATTGTACAGCATGAGCCAAGGTATTACATTTGGCACATTTTCTTAAGGCGGTGTCAGTAAGTTAGTTTGTTTTTAAAGGGGTTATAATGCAATAGAAAGACTGCACTGCACCACATTTGTCTACAGGTTGTGTGTGGTTTTGCAGCCTAGTTCCATTAAAGTGAATGAAGCAAAGTTGTAATACTGCACACAACCTGAGGATAGGTGTGGTGCTGTTAATTAGAAGAAGAATGTAACTCTGTTTTGCTATTGCTAAATAACCCCTTTAAAGCTGGGTGTGCACCAATATGTGTCACCAGTGAGACAATTGACGTTAGTTTAAAGGGAACCAATCATTAGATTTTACCCTATATAATGCTTGGCAAAGCGTTATATAGGGTAAAATCTTTATCCTCACCATCCCCGGGGGACGCTCCTGCCCCCAACGATGGTGCAGATATGAACTTCTAAACTAGTCACCGCCGCGCCCGTAAGTAGTCCCCTTGGCGGGGAGCTCCTCTCACCTAGTCCAGTTCTACGGCCGGCAGCGACGCCCCCTCCGCTTGATTGACGGACTGAGTCATCACTCTGCTCCGTCTGTTCAGTGAGCAGAGCGATGACCCAGCCCATCAATCAAGCGGAGGGGGAGTCGCTGCCGGCCGTAGAACCGGACTAGGTGAGAGGAGCTCCCCGCCAGGGGGACTACTTACGGCCGCGGCGGGAAGCAGTTTCTAAGTTCATATCCTCAACATCCCCGTAGGCAGAAGCGTCCCCCAGGGTTGGCGAGGATAAAGATTTTACCCAATATAACGCTTTGCCAAGTGTTATATAGGGTTAAATCTGATGATTGGTTCCCTTTAAGGCCCCATTTATATCTCAATATACCTGAATTAAATCTACTAGCCTTTGACCTTTTTCCCAAAATGTATACTTTTTCCCTGGACTTATACACTACATTTCCGAGTACTGCAAAAATATAAAAATAAAAAAAGTTTATGTTTGGGAGACATACCCCCTAGTAGACTACATTCAGTCTAATAAAGTCAATAGGTTTGTTGCAACATATGCTAAAATATCTTGTTGCTGGTACCCCAAGGTATACCTGTAATGTAACCCCATCAAATAGGATGTGAATGAGGCCCAAACTGGCCATTTAAATACAGGATTGGATTATATAAAGCAAAATACAGTCCTGCTATTCCTTAAACCTGGATTCTCCAATCCACCATGTTATGATTTTAGAGAACCAAGTAATTTTTTTAGGTCGGCTCAGTTGTTCCGTAACTTTTTTTTTGTCAGAGAATAGTTTTACTTACAATGTATGAATCCTATTTAACATGTAATAGCGGGCAGACTGACCTGAAAAAGCTTGGAGAAGATATAAAAGGTATACACAGCACACGACCCATCTGTCTCGGACAACATCTGATTGACGTGACAGCGCCAGGCTTCTTCCTCATCCTCATACGCCACTGGCTGGAAGGCAGCTAGTATAGCAGAGAGAAAAGGGGAAGGTGGAGGAGACGCCTGGACCTCTGGATAGCCATCCGGTTCCCCATCATCTTGGCTACAATTAAAGCACAAGTTGTTATTATCAGTTAATAAGCTACTAGATGAGTGTTTCCCAACCAGGGTGCCTCCAGCTGTTGCAAAACTACAACTCCCATCATGCCCGGACAGCCTCCGGCTGTCCGGGCATGACGGGAGTTGTAGTTTTGCAACAGCTGGAGGCACCCTGGTTGGGAAACACTGCACTAGATGTTTCTACACAAGGAGCACTGCTCCACATATAACATCTAACACACCCAGGTTGTCTCTATCGCTTACTTACAGGCTCAGCTCCCCAAACAGCCTCACAACACAGGCTGAATAGATAAATTTGAAAGCCTTCTTGCTTATCAAAAAGGAAGACGACATCTCCATAGAGGAAGTGAAACATCGCACTGCTAGCTGCCATCTACATGCTATCTTGTTGGTAGGCTGATCTTCAGGACATGCAGGCAGAATACACAATGACTTGCTGGAGACCGGCCAAGGGTGGCTGCAGCAGACGCACTTTTTTTTTTTTTTTTAATTATCTAAAGTAATATCTGTGTATAGGGTAGGCAAGAAACAGCCTAAAGAGCCTGCATTTCTAGGGCGATCAATTTAATGATCCTGTGCCGCCTGTTTTCTGCCAAAAGAGCGCGCACGTGATGCACTTGCTCAGCAGACAAATGAATCAAGGCCCTCAACCATTTACAGCAGGAATCCTTTAACATGCTACCAGCAGCATCTGTTTAATATAAAGCCGACAGCTAAGTATCGGGAATGGGGATCGGATGAAAAGACTACTTTTATTTAGTCGCGTTTTATAATGCATGCATCACTGCGCTCGGTACTTTAACCCCGGTTTATCTCTATAAGCACTTGCTATTAAGAAATGGCAAAGAGTAACACACAATGTACTATAGATAGGCTGCGGACACAGAGCGTCTAACCCTTGCAGATGTCAGGCTGTTCCCATAGCTATTACTATATCAGCAGATCCTATAGGAATAATCAGGATCCACCTACAAACATTTAAAGGAAAAGTTTCATGCTGGAAAATGTATGTTTTAGATCGCGGGGGTCTGACCGCTGGGGCTTCTCCTGTACGGAGCCCCAGCTATCCCCGAGAAGGGCGCATCATGACCCTGCACGAAGTGGGGGCCGCCACGCCCCCTCCATATATCTCTATGGGAGAGCTGAAGATACCAGAAAGGCTCTGCCATAGAGATATATAGAGGGGGCATGGCGACCATTCCTCTGTTATGTCCCCCTGGAAATGTATAAATTAATTGATGACGGAATGTTAGCATTCCCTTTGTTATTGGGGTGTGTCCCTACACAGTCTTAGGTCATGTTTACATGGCCGAAAATGTGCGGAATGTCTGACAGGAAAACACGGGCGAACATTCCGCACATTAGAAAGTTCCGCCAGGTGCTAGGACTGCTTGGAAATGCGCCGTCTCATAGACGACAATGCATTTCCAAGTGAAATCCGAAGAAAGAATAGACATGTCTATTCTTTCTGTGGATGACAGAATCGGGATTTTAGCAGAAGAAACACCTGTCGCAGAAATTCCACTGCGTGCACAATGTGGCAGAATCCCATTAAAATCAATGGGGCTCTGCTGCAGCGGAAGGTCAGTGCGGAATATTCCAGCAAAATTCCGCGTGGACATGCACCAAAAACCACGTCCCCCATGTGTTTACTAATGGCCGAGCAATGTTGCAAATAATAGCGACAAATGGCATAACATTGTGTGGCACTTGGTGAATGCAGGAGTGTGTGGTTTCAGTGGCATGTTTAATCTATGCTGATAGCAATCTGTGGATATGCCATGGTCATTTTTGCGGTTGTGCAGAAATTGCAGTAAAACCAGCAAATTTTAATGCTGTGATTTTGGAAACCACAGGAACAAAATCCATGATATTACTGGGAACAAAATGCTGCATGTGAACAAAGCCTCAGATTGTGTAGACCGGGCAACGCTTCTCATGTCAGTTTGCATAAAGGAAATGATCATACGCCAACATTCAAATTATCATAAGCCAATATTCCTTGGAAAAGTCTTAATAATCAAATAGTAAACTGGAGAGTAAGAGACCTGCCAAGTTGTCTTCGCTTATTAATAATAATAAATAATACAATAAGTAGGCTAATAAAGATTTCATAGGTAATAAGGCTAACCTTGATAAATAAGAAAAATCAGCTTCTTCTTCCTCACATCGCTCATCCAGCTCCTTTAAAGCCAGCGTGACATCATCTTCACAGACAGAATCCGGGGGGCTGTCGGGAGCGGTCGGCTCCTGTGCATCACATGGTTCTTCCACTTCTAGAGGCTCTTGACAAATCAGAGCTTCATGCTGCTCCTGCGCCACGTATGAGCCGGTGTCTTCACTCGCTGTGCTCAACTGCTCGTCCTTTACAGCTGGGCTGCCATCCTGAAAGTAAACCGGCTCGATCAACACTAGATCCACAGACCGTTATCAAGGGTAGTGTTGGCAAATCATGTTTCTACACCTTTCATTTGTGTGGTGTAATGCGCCAAATTTACTAAATGGTTACACAGCATGTGATAACTATGGTGCTAGTATACTTAGTATAGCCAGGTCAGGGTCGGAGTGAACTTACGACAAATCGCACAAGATAAATTGATGACCACAGCAAAAAGTCAGACTATGACATAGCTATATAATTTTAGAGTAGCTTCGAAAGCAAAAGGTTCAATGAGAACTCTAAACAGTGACAAATCGTGAAAAAAAATAAAAAAGGAGATAAAAATGTTAAATTCCCCTTGATCCATGCTGAGATGAATAGTTAAGAATCAAATCTCTGTAAATGACGCCAGTGTACTTGACTGCAGGCTGAACAATGTGTGAATAAAGCCTAATATCATACAAAGGTCTGACATACATACACGCAGAACTTTCACTACAACTAGCAACAGGTATCTTCAATATTATTAAAAATCTCAAAATAACATCTTCACTAAAATATTTTTTATATACATTGCTTAAAGGGGTACTCCTGTGGTTAACTTTTTTTTTTTTTTTTTTTTTAAATCAACTGGTGCCAGAAAGTTAAACAGATTTGTAAATTACTTCTATTAAAAAATAGAATCTTAATCCTTCCAGTACTTTTTAGGAGCTGTATACTGCAGAGGAAATGCTTTACTTTTTAGATTTCTCTCATGTCATGACCACAGTGCTCTCTGCCGACATCTCTGTCCATTTTAGGAACTGTCCAGAGCAGGAGAAAATCCCCATAGCAAACATATGCTGCTCTGGACAGTTCCTAAAATGGACAGCAGAGGTCAGCAGAGAGCACTGTGGTCATGACATCAGAGAAATCTAAAAAGTAAAGCATTTCCTCTGTAGTATACAACCCATTAAGTGTACTGGAAGGATTAAGATTTTTTAATAGAAGTAATTTACAAATCTGTTTAACTTTCTGGCACCAGTTGATTTAAAAAATAAAAATAAAAAAGTTTTCCACGGGAGTACCCCTTTAAGCTCTATTTGTAGTTTTTTTGTTATTTCCAGCTCTAAAAAAAGGTTGGGTGTGTAAAAAGGTCCCATTAGGACATCATGTAGGACAGGCTTCCTTCTGGCAGACCAGGACGGTCCACACATGGGCCCTCATTTACTTAGAAAATCGGGTTGTAAGTCTATGTTGTTTTCTTACCCGACTGCTTTTTTCCCCTGGTATTTATTATTATGTCGCATCCTGTTTGTCGCACGTGGGTTTTGTTGGTTTTGGTTTCCAACTCCTCCGAGTTGTCGGGAAAAAATCCACAACAATTCAACAAATTCGGGTTGGAAACCTTTATAAATACGTGGGAAAGCTCAGAAATGTCGGGTTACGCCCCTTTTTCGGGTTTGGGAGAATCCACATCGGGTCCGTCGGGAAAAAATGTTGCATCGTGTCGCAGACTGGCGCACGATGTCTGCAACATGTCGCAGACAAATATGCGCCAAAAAAACCCGACAAAAGAAGTCGGGTTTAGAATAGTAAATGAGGGCCAATATGTGAATAGTTGTAGTGATACATTTCGCTTGGAGCAACACACAGTACAGCAAAGCAATGTACAATCTACCATAAAGGAGAAAGCATTTTTATCATTTTAACAGGAGACAAGACGACTCTACTAAGGTAGAGCTGTAGTTCTAGATAGTTTTATGTGGTCCAACTATTTTGTGCCAAAGACAGTATTAAGGTAGGTTCACATGTACAGCATTTGCAGTGTATTTTGCTTTCTACTTACTGCAGCTGATTTTGCTACCCATTGAATTATGGGAAGTAGAATACGCAGCAGTCCTTTAGAGCAGCGTTCCCCAACCTTTAGCTCTCTAGTTAATGCAAAACTATATCTCCCATCCCATAGTTTTGCAACAACTGGGAAAGGCCAACACTGCATTAGTTGTATACAATAAAACCTATAGGAGAAAAGGTTCTCCTCCACCCATACACAAAGCTTCTAAAAAAAAAAAAAACAGCATTTTCCAACCAGGGTGCCTCCAGCTGTTGCAAAGCTACAACTCCCAGCATGCCCGGGCAGCCGAAGGCTGCCCGGGCATGCTGGGAGTTGTAGTTTTGCAACAGCTGGGGGCACCCTGGTTGGGAAACACTACACTAGATGTTTCTACACAAGAAGCACTGCCCCACAAATAACATGTAACACACCCTGGGTTGTCTCTATCGCTAACTTACAGGCTCAGACTCCCAAACAGCCTCACAACACAGGCTGAATAGATAAATGTGTCTCAATAGTAGGAAATATAGCTACTTAAATGAAGGCTTATGGAATGGTTTTCTTTTCTTTTTAAGGTGGCAATGGGTTTTGTTTTCATAATCTATCTGATCATAAATTTCTTTAGGGTGTATTCACGCACACTGTATCTGCTGCAGATTTTATGACATGAAATCCGCAGTGGTTCCGGTGTGTGTGAATACAACCTTAAACAAACTAATCCTTTTCTGTGCAACAAGACAATACAAACTATAACACTGGATAGATCAAAGTTTCCTAAAAAAAAAAAAAAAAAAAAACCCAAAAGCTAATGTATATCTATTGAAAAGTCAAATGAGTTCCCTTTCTCCTCTCCTGAAGTTTGTTGCTACACATCAGCGGCTTTTAGAAAGCCTCCCAAAAAAACAGAAGACAGACAACAAAGAGCTCCCATTCCCTCCCACATTACCTTAAAGGGGTACTCCACTGGAAAACATTTTTTCTAAATCAACTGGTGCCAGAAAGTTAAACAGATTTGTAAATCAGCCCAAACCTATATAGGTGGTAATTAGCCACACTAGGGCCATTTCACTCCTAGCAGCCTCCCAGTCTGACTGGGAGAGCAAGGTAAGTGAGCCTTTACACCTTGTTCACACTGGTGTGGTGCGGGGCGGCGTCCATTGCTGCCGTGGCGCTGTGTCTGCGGGCGGGTGCGGCCCATAAACTGGTTTGAGAGGCATTGGGGCCGCTCTGCCAGTGGGTCGCTCCCCCCCTCGTGGGCATCTGTGTCGCGGCGATGGTGGTCGCCGCCCGGTGCTACGCCATTTTATGCTAGGGACGTTAGGGACCCATTCTAAATAGGTGGCCTTGACGTGGCGAGTGGGCTTGTACTTTTTGATCAAAAATGTATACTAACAACATGTTAGTTTTTGATATTGTGCTGAGAAGCAGTCAGATCATTATACAAGATTGTAGATGTGCACCATGTCTGTATTCTACTTGAATTCATATTGAGATTTGTAAATTACTTCTATTTAAAAATCTTAATCCTTCCAGTACTTATCAGCTGCTGTATTTTCCACAGGAAGTTATTTTCTTTTTGAATTTCCTTTCTGTCTGACCACATTGCTCTCTACTGACACCCCTGTCCATGTCAGGAACTGGCCAGAGAAGGAGCGACTCCCCATAGCAAACCTCTCCTGCTCTGGACATTTCCTGACATGGACAGAGGTGTCAGCAGAGAGCACTGTGGTCAGACAGAAAGGAAATTCAAAAAGAAAAGAACTTCCTGTGGAGCATACAGCAGCTGATAAGTACTGGAAGGATCAACATTTTTAAATAGAAGTAATTTACAAATCTGTTTAACTTTCTGGCACCAGTTGATTTAGAATTTTTTTTCCAGTATTGAGAAGTGGGATCTCACTACCTAAAGAGTTCCCTGTTCATAAATATCTAAAAGGGAGCTGCTCAGAAGAAGTGGGGATCGTATCAGACTATGCTCACAGGATCACTGCTGTGTGCACCTACCTGTACTCCAAAAACCAAGTTCTGGTATCGGACAGATGTATTTTGCAGCATGTTCTGGTGGTTTACAGCTGCCTTTGTAAGACTCTATGCACACCTGAACACACCTTAAATGGCTGCAGCCCCGGATAAAAAAAAAAAATATATATATATATATATATATATATATATATATATATATATATATACATACACCCATCTCTCAATACTGTCCCAAAGCCAAGACGTATAAACAGTGAACAATAGAAGAACAATGCTACCTTGTACTGTATTTCTTATGAATACTGAAATATCAAGGTAGTCACAAAAACCAAACAGACCTATTCACAGAATTACAAAGGAGAAGTGTTCATAGCTCACATTACAGAGCAGGCTTTTTAGAACTCTGCCCTACAGCATTTAGCTAAAGCAATGGAAACTGTATCTATTTTTTAGATAAAAGTGGATAAGTAACACATGTAAGGTCTTTTATTAGTCTTTACAAAAAAAGATGTACCGTATATCTCAGGCTGCATTCACATCTCATTTTTGCAATACGGTTCCCGTATCAGGTTTTTTTGTAAAAAAAAAAGTATGTCTCAAAACCGGACAGAACCGTGTACAACCATATATACCTCTGTACGGTTTTAAACCGTATACGGTTTAGAAACGGATTTCCGGTTGCATATGGTTTAATACGTTTTTTGGAAGAAAAAAAAACGCCTACGGTTTTGTTTGTCCTTAATTAAATAAAGTTGTCCTTGTTCTATTTGTGGAAAGAACTTTCGGCGTGCACTGCGCAAGTGCAAACTGCAAAACCGTATTGTGCAAACCAGATGGAACCGTATGCACATATGGTTCTGTACAGTTCCCACTGACCACCATAAAAAAAAAAAAAAGAAAAAACGTATACGAGTTGTATCCGGTTTTTCACCCGGACATAAAACCATACTAGACTACGGTTTTGTGTACGGGGAAAAAAAACGGATAAAACCGTAAATAGTGCAAAACGTGGTTGTGGTATGTTATATGGTAGAGCAATATGTCTAAATAACACAATACAGTAGGATGCTGAAAGGGAATGAGTCACCTAGAGGTTTTATTGTTTTTGCTGGTTAGAATCATACCCTGAAAGATGCTCTATTTCTAATCTGGTTCTATTTTCTGATGTTATTTTTTTGTACATTATTATGGGGGAATTCATCTTGCCTGAGTGTTTCTAAAAGCATTTACAGATAAGCTTTATGGCAAGTCCCAAGGACATAGACACCGAGTCACATAAATGGGAAATGTTATTGGGCATATTCCATAACCTTTGAAGAGGTCATTTCATAGGGAGGGGGAGGCTGAGCTGTGAGCATCATCTATTGTCGTCTCTATCTACTGGTGTCCCCTTTTACTGTAATGCTGTAGACATCACTTTCCAGCTGCCTCCTCCTTATTACCGACAGAACAGGAAGCCTCAGTTTAGTTATCGGTAGTGAAAATGGAAACGGCAAGGTTTGTATGTAATATAGATAGTAAAAAGAAAAATTTTAAAAAACACCACTAAAAGTTCTTAAAAATATGTTAATCATAAAAACTTGATAACCAAAAGGTCATTTTCTTTTTGACACATTTCTGCAAAAGTATAAAAAACTATTGGTTTCAAAAGTAAAAATACCAGACAACAAACAGATTATTTATCTGCAATATTCCCTTAGAACACAGAAAGCTGGTTGACAATCTTACTGGGAACTAACTGCAACAATAGCTATATAGGTGACAAACTAAGATCTGAAGCAATTTAGATGGCCATAATGTGAAAACGTTTTACACTTTGTGTTATGGTTGAGCCCCCCTGTGGGTCTCATGTATGAGGCCTAAATCATCATAGAATCTTATGGTTATATAAGCTCACTAAACTAAAACTGCAGGAGGTCCCGGGATTGTGAACGCAATACAAACACTACAATGTGGACACCTTAAAGGGGTACTCCGGCCCTAAGACATCTTATACCCCATCCAAAGATTAGGGCATAAGATGTCTGATCGTGGGGGTCCTGCCGCTGGGGACTCCTGCAATCTCTCATGCAGCACCCACCTGTGTGAGCTCCACGCAGCGATTGAGGCTCCGAGTCTGAAGCGTTACGACCATGGGGCCGGAGTATTGTGACGTCACGCCCCACCCCCTCAATGCAAGTCTGTGGGAGGGGGCATGACGGTCGGCCCTGTGGTCATAACGCTTCAGACTCGGAGCCTCCAGCGCTGCGTGGAGCTCACACAGGTGGGTGTTGCATGAGAGATTATGGGGGTCCCCAGCGGTGGAACCCCCACAATCAGACATCTTATCCTCTATCCTTTGGATAGGGGATAGGATATCTTAGGGCCGGAGTAGCCCTTTAAGGCTGCCTCAACCTGAAAGTATCCCATTTATACAGCCATGTCCTTAATTTATACTCTAAAAAAAATGCTGACAGGTCCAATTTAAAAACCATTGCAAAAACAGGCCCAATCCATCACATTGATAATTGTGAGTTTCTACAAGATAACAAAATTATCTTGTAAGGCACCATGTTTGGGGTCACTTAGTTATCACATTTGCCTTATGACATGATAATCCATCATGCTGGAAAAAAAGATCCCCACGTTTTTCCTAGACCATTGGAAGAGGTTACTCTTGACATCAGGCCAGCCTCCAAAAGCCTTAGGGCATCTGTACACACAGAGGCGGACACCTTGCTGCTGCCATTCCTGAGCAAGCCATGCACTGGAGGTAAAGAATCCTCTATAGGAGATGGTCCTGGCATTTGCTGGTATCTAAACATCCTCCAAGAGAATATTTTCCATAAGATCCAGTAGCGATTCGATGATTAACAATTCTTTTTCCAGCCCAATGGAGTACCATGTCATGAGTCAAAAGTATTACCTATGTAGGAGATTTATTAAAACCTGCACAAAGGAAAATTTGACCAGTTGTCCATAGAAACCAATCAGATCGTTTCTTTATTTTTTTTTATTTTTTTAAAGGCCTCTGAAAAATGAAAGACGCATGGGCTTAAAGGAGAAGTCTCGTGGTGAAAAACTTACCCCCTAGCCGCCACGCCTCCTTCATGTATCTCTATTGGAGTGCCGTTCCACTATCATCGGCTCTCCCATAGTGCTTTATGGAGGGTGTGTGGCCCCCACATTGGGCAGGGGTAGGGACGTGCCACTCCAGAGGCGACGCCGGGCTCCATAAAGGAGATCGCGGGGGCCAGAGCTGTCAGACACCCTGGGATTTAGGACTTATCCCCTATCCTGCTGATAGGGGATACATTTTTCACCACGGGACTTCTCCTTTAAAGGCTGGGAAAAAAAATTCTGGAATACCTCTTTAATAGACTAAACATAGTCTAACTGTGACTACACATGGTCTGTTTTAGCACAATAAAATGTATACTGTTGTATAGAAAAGCAAAAGCAGACTAGGTTTGGTATATTACAGTAAATCGGTATGTGACTGAATAGCTTTGTGATAGTCTCCTGACATATACCAATGGACAGGACCCAGACTTTAGTTCACACCCTAGGAGTATGCATGCTGCAGTATACATTGGAATACCCATTTCACAGTTTCCTTACTTATTGGTCTAAAAAATAACTACAAAACTAAACTAAACAAAAAAAATAAAAATAATACACACAAGTGGAAAAATAGTACTTACAAATAGTTGGTGGCCATTAGCTGCCATTTCTCATCCTCCTAGGCCATTTAACACTGAGATCGGGAGTTTGGTTCCTGAGTGATCACCATGGGTACAGACTATCCATCACTAACAGAGCTGGCCTGAGGTCCTAACCCCAATTACAGCCCAATCACATAAAGACTGAAAGCCGATCAACTACAAAGCGTCACCAAAGAAAAAACATTGTTCTAGAACCAAATCAACCATGCCCACAAGTGTACAATAAATTGCCCCATTCACCCAAAATGGTAACAGAATATCAGGAATATTTGTAACCCTTGGGGGTGCTTTTTGATATCTAAATATAATACAGCGGATAAGGGCCCCCAAAAGGTTAAAAATATTAAAAAGATAAACAGAAAAATAAAAATCACAATCTGAGGTATAGGACATGTGCATTCAAATCAAAACATAAATCTAGGAGACAGAATTAAAAAGATCCCAAATCAGCCATGCACCAGCCCAGATTTCTCCCCACCTCAGGCAGCTGACTGTTAGCGCTATCTGGAGGGGTCACCTCCACACTTGGGGTCTCAGATCTGGTTTGTATCACTTCCTCTGTCAGAGCATTACTAACTGAGTCTTGGGATTGGAGGAAGTGGTCCACGTGGTCAGCCATATTGTCCTCCGCTGCAGAGTCATTCTGAAGCTACAAAAAAAAGCAAAGTGTATTAGTATTCATCATTTCACATCTACCACTGTTCACATTAGAAAAATTATTTACTCATCAAGGTCCTCAGTGCTGCTGCTGCACGACCACTGGTGCTACCGCAAGATCAACGAATGCCTTAAAGGGGTACTCCGGTGGAAAACTTATTTTTTTTTAAATGAACTGGTGCCAGAGAGTTAAACAGATTTGTAAATTAGAGAAAATTTTGTATTATTATTTTTGTAAATTTTGTATTATTCATTAGTTGTACGCCTTACAGGGAAGCGTACAGGAGCAAGGCAGCAAGGATATATAGCCCACAGTTTCCTCCAGCGCGGGTGATATATATTTATTTTCTATTAGATTTGTAAATTACTTCTATTAAAAAAAATCTTAATCCTTTCAGTACTTTTTAGCAACTGTTTGCTACAGAGGAAAATCTTTATTTTTTTTAATTTCTTTTTTTGTGTTGTCCACAGTGCTTTCTGCTGACACCTGATGCCCGTATCAGGAACTGTCCAGAGCAGGAGAAAATCCCCATAGAAAACCTATGCTGCTCTGGACAGTTCCTGACACGGACAGAGGTGTCAGCAGGGAGCACTGTGGACAACACAAAAAAGAAATTCAAATAGAAAATCATTTCCTCTGTAGCATACAGCTGCTAATAAGTACTGGAAGGATAAAGATTTTTTTTTTTTTATAGAAGTTATTTACAAATCTGTTTAACTTTCTGGCAAAAAAGTAAAGAAATTTCCTCTGTAGCATACAGCTGCTAAAAAGTACTAAAAGGATTAAGATTTTTTTAATAGAAGTAATTTACAGATCTGTTTAACCTTCTGGCACCAGTTCATTTAAAAAAAAAAAAAAAATTAAATAAAGTTTTCCACCGGAGTACCCCTTTAAGGCATCACTTTCAGGAGCATAAATAAGGACATATATAACAAAAGGGTGAAGGTAGCAGGTGCCACATGCACTTGTAACAACAACAACTGGCATGTATGTATCTGTACATTAGTATTTCCCAACCAGGATGCCTCTAGCTGTTGCAAAACTACAATTCCCAGCATGCCCGGACAGCCGAAGGCTGTCCGGGCATGCTGGGAGTTGTAGTTTTGCAACAGCTGTAGGCACCCTGGTTGGGAAATACTGGAGTATATTGAACAAAGCGGAAGGGGCACAGCATTCATTGGGGCACTTCTGCTTCTTTGTTTCAGGGATCGGTGGGTGTCATGGGACCTAGATCCCCACCAATACTTCTACCATGTTGCTACAACATGTCAAATTTAGATTTTCTTTTTCCTAATGAGTTACTCTTAGAAATAATAACATCAAATAACCATCAGATTACTTCATGTGTCCAGATCTATGATTCTTGACTGCCAGCAAAAAGATTTCTATAGAGGGAACACAGACAGACCCTCCCATAGACATGAATGGAGGGGGCGTGGCATCACGAGGAGGCGTGGCGTTACATTACATCTCCAGTCCCGTAAACCCGAAGGGGTTTTCCGAGCCTGGAGACGCAGCCGTGCATAGAATGCAGGTGCTGCAGGGAGATCACAGGGGGTCCCAGTGGCGGGCCCCCCACGATCAGACACCTAATCCTTTGGATAGGGGATAAGATGTTTTTGCCCGGAATACCCCTTTAAACACTAGAGAGAACAACATCATACCATGTTTGAATGGGACAGGATCTGGCTGACCGTCAGGGCTTCTTCCTCTGAAGACTCGTCAGTGTCTTCTTGGTTGGTTAAGTTCAGGCTGGGGGTGCTCCCGGAGTACTGACATTCTTGCAGAGATGGGGTGTCCCCTTTGTCAATACTGTCCAGCGAACGTCTGCGGACTCCCCAATTAAAGTTGTCAACACTCTCGCCCTAAGGGGAAAAATAATAATTTAAACAGAATACGTATGACCCTCCTCTGGAAATCCCAAGTCAATGCACACTAGAGGAGGGTACAGCACATGCCACTGGGTACAGGGATAACAACATGGAACAGAGAACTTTGCCTCTATGCAACGACTACTAACATCAAACTTTACACATTTTATGGACTGCAAACACACAAACACCACGGGGGATCAGAGGTGAAACAAGCCACTCCACCAGGCTGCAACTTACCTGCAGCTCCTGGTTAGCAAAAAGGAAAACACAAATAATCATAAGTAACAAAGACAAACACAGAGTCAGGAGAAACCATAAAGTTATGTCACATTTACATTAGAAAAGTACATATATGGACTATGAGGTGCAGACAGTAGAGCCTAAGGGCTATGTCACATGGGCGGTTTAAGTGTCCCATAGTTATGAAGTCAGTATGGTTTACACGGAAAAGAAATGGCGCTTCACAAGGCATCAAATGCTGCATGGTGAAGCTATTCTTAAACGGCTTTGCCCATCTCATGTAGTGCGGTGCTGTGTTTTTCTCTGCACAGTGTTGTTCCCAGCCACAAAGCTGTACATGAAAATGGGGCCACGCTGCAGATTGCTGCACAGATGGGTGGTGAGGTCCACTGTGCAAATAGCCAAGGAGAAGCAACAAGACACCAGCGCTTCATCCCCTTCATTCTCATGATCGGTGGGGGTCTCAGACCTCATAATTATATAGTAATGGACTGCCTAACATGCCATTATATTGTGAGGGAGGGACCATCGCTTCGTACAAAGAATAAGGTATTGCACAAGTCCCCGTTCAGCCGCACAAGGAGAGCCTAAAAATCTGTAATACAAAGCTTTGATGTGTCAACTAAATCTCATAAGCAACATTTTTATAATTTTACGAATATAGTTTCCGCAGACCAAGTTTATTCTATAGACAAGCTATTTGAAAAGAATTGTCATATGCATTGCCTGAAATTTAAAGAAATATGACATCTCGGCTAACTTGGGCAAATATATCCCCATGGGACATAGCCCTTTAATTTCTGATGTGCTCATAGTATTGAGATTTTATTATACTCTCCATACTGGAAGTTATAGAGAAGTGAGTGTGAAAAAGATGAGACACAAGGCTTAAAAATAGGACAAGCTGAGAAAATCAGGACTATAGGAATATTGACTGGATTATAGCTAAAAACACATTCTCACATACACTGAAAAACATGTAACCACAAAAGCACAGGCTGTATCCTGTCTGCTCCACTTTGCTGTATAAAGGGAGCTGCAGTAAACTGGACGAAGCATATATCAATAGGTATGTGGTATATCCCATTCTGCTATAGCGGTCATCATAGAATGCTCCGCATTTACAAGATAAACCTATAAGATACCTAAGGGATTTCATTTTGAAATCTGCTGACTGCCATTACCAATCAATCCACATGGTGCGGACATACATAACCCTCATCTATGATGTGCTCTGGTGCAATCTGAGACATTCAAGGGCCTTTTATATGGAGTAGGGATCGACCGATATCAATTTTTTAGGGCCGATACCGATAATCGGCCCCCCTGCAGATCAATGATTTAAAGCGGGCGCTTTAAATCAATGAACTGCATCGGCTTTTGTGGGGCCAGAGACTGCCGTCTCCCGCTTCTCTCCCCTTGCCGGTCCTTAGTCCAACCGCCGCTGCCCCATTGCCTCCCCCATCCCCGGTTTTATAATTACCTGTTCCCGGGGTCCGCGCTACTTCTGGCTCCGACAGCGTCCTGAGCTGTCACTGTGCGCACTGACTGACGTCGCGTTGAGGACATGACTCGTCATTGCGCAGTGCACAGCGTAACGCAGGACACCACAGGAGCCAGAATTAGCGCGGACCCCGGGAACAGGTAATTATAAAACAGGGGATGGGGGAGGCAATGGGGCAGCAGCGGCAGCGGTCTCTGGCCGGGGCGGTGCGGTGGGGTGTGCGGTGCGGGGCATTATCGGATTATGTAAGGTAATTGCCGATACCGATAACGTCCAAAATCGTGAATATCGGCCAAACATATTAAGGATCGGTCGATCCTTAATATGGAGCAGATTATAGATCAGCCAATAAAAGAGCAAACGCTCGTCTACCATCATTTACGTGGGCATAAAAATCCTCATTTTTGGCAAACACCCCTCTGTGTGTAACTAGGGGATGTGCTGCTGAGGTTAATGAAAGTGGGGAGCAGTGGGAATGATCCAGCGATCGTTCGTGCAGCCCTTCACTTGCCCACTTGTATATAGCCGACAGGCGCTTGTGTCATGTGATAGTCTGCTCCAGTCTAAAAGGATCCTAAACTTTCTTCTTCTACATAACAACTGAAATAGTGTAATGAAATAGCATATTGCCCGCTCCAGATGCTGAAGCATCAGGGCTCTTTAAAGAGCCTAAGACAGTGTTTTCCAAACAGTATGCCTTCAGCTGTTGCAAAACTACAACTCCCAGCTGTCCGGGCATGCTGGAAGTTGTAGTTCTGCAACAGCTGGAGGCACACAGTTTGGAAAACACTGGCCTAAGAGCTAAAAGGAAATCGGCAATTAGATACAATGCTCAAAATCTGTAAAGACATATGCTCACAAACTTATAAGTAGGATTTTATCTACGGCTATATACTCTTTTTATACTTGTTGGAGGTAGACATCTGGAGTGTTCCCCGATGCATACTTCTAACCTATTCTACTGTATAGCCATACAGAGCCTTATGCTGGCCATTGGCTCATATGAAATGAAAAACACATAGGCCCTCATTTACTATTGCAAACCCAACATGTTTTGTCGGGTTGTACGCCAGAATTGAAAAAACCAGACTAACTCTCCATTTTGCTAAGAAAACCCAAAAAAGGGGCATGGCCGCCTGTGAAAGGGGGTGTGGTCTCCAAAAAGGGGCGTTTTCCTGACATTTTCCCAAAAAAACAACATATTTACTAAGGTTTCCACATAAAATGTGGTGGATTTGAGCTGAGGAAAACCTTACAGATCAGAGCAGGTGTAAAAAAAAAAAAAAAAAATGTAGGGACAAGTGGAAAATGTAAGGAAACCTTAGTAAATACCGTGGAAAATTAATTGTAGGGAATTAAAACCCACAAAGAAAACTCCACTCCACTATTAGTAAATAAGGGCCATACTGTATTGCGTTTTTTTTCGACAGCCCATTGTATAGGAGTGTGCACATGCCACCCTGAGAGAGGTGAAATGAAGCTCTTTCTGGTGCATATGTTGAACTTATTAACCTGAACATGGTGTGATCAGAGCCTAAGCTGTATAATACAGTTCAGCCTGGCTATAAATGCTAACTTAAAGGGGTACTCCGGTGGAAATTTTTATTATTTTTTTTTTTTTTATGAATTGGTGCCAGAAAGTTAAACAGATTTGTAAATAACTTCTATAAAAAAAAAATCTTTATCCTTCCAGTACTTATTAGCAGCTGTATGCTACAGAGGAAATGATTTTCTTTTTGAATTTCTTTTTGTCTTGTCCACAGTGCTCTCTGCTGACACCTCTGTCCATGTCAGGAACTGTCCACAGCAGCATAGGTTTGCTATGAGGATTTTCTCCTGCTCTGGACAGTTCCTGATACGGGCATCAGGTGTCAGCAGAGAGCACTGTGGACAAGACAAAAAAGAAATTCAAAAATAAAAGAATTTCCTCTGTACCATACAGCTTCTAAAAAGTACTGGAAGAATAAAGATTTATTTTTTTTTTTAATAGAAGTAATTTACAAATCTGTTTAACTTTCTGGCACCAGTTGATTAAAAAAAAAAGTTTTTCCACCGGAGTACCCCTTTAATAGATAACAGCATGGCGGCAGCCGCATTTTTATCCTTCACTCTTCTCAGACCTAATTTATCTTCTATTTTTTGACATTAGCAATTAATGTCTAGTGTTTACAAAAGGCGATATTGCAAAAGCTGATTGGCTGACATTAAGAACTAGACCCGGGGGTCTCACCTCTGCATCTTCCAGCTCCACATCCAAGAAGTCAAAGTCCTTGAAGACACCGAACTGCTGTTCACTGCCAGTGTCCTCCACAGCGACTTCCTCCTCTTGAATGGCTTCTTCGGTGCTCGAAATAAGGCTGGTTTGCTGATCTCCGACTTCTAGATCTTCATTTGATGAGAAGACCACCTGTTGTGGAGAGAAATTGGATGAGAAACCTTCTAAACACTCAGGCTCTCCGTAATTAACAGGTGGAAGTATTTATAGGCTGGAGCAATGGCACATGCCAGCAGAAAGAAAGTCTAATTCATGGCTAGGTGAAAAACAAGGCACTTACAGATGGATTTTTGGGGAGACCAGAGTCTGGGCCACACAGGGAAAGGACATTCATCAGCTTCTCCCGCGTTCTCCGCTGAAAAAGAAAAGGTCACAAAAATCAAATCAAAATTTGTGGAAATGGTAAAAGTGTTCTAACTAATAAGCAGTCTTGTTTTAAAGAGAAGCAAAGGGACAATACATGGATACAGGCTCAGATCTTTCTATTCTAAAAATATACACCAGATGCTCTTAATATGTTAATCCTTGGCATCAGCGCAATGAAAAACATTGTAGTCTGGATGCATGTTATCCACAACACACTATAAAGGATTATATGATTCAGTATGAGTGGATATGATGTAATGTATGCGTGGTAAGGGACCTGGAAAATCCCTTACTCTGCATAAGCCCTGGTCTATGGGAGGAGAGATCCCTATAAAGTCATGTCTGGATAGAACGGTAACCAACACTGCAAGTACAAATACTCCTCCTACTCCAGAAACACAGGAAGGCTTCATTCACACATATGAACAGCCTTCATAGGGCCGAGAGTTTACATCCAGTGAGAAAGAAGCAGTAAATAGTTTCAGTAATGAACAGGAACCATAAGACTCCTATGAGGGGTCGTATTTTTGGTGGGGTCTAGAGGACTTTCTTAGTTCATTCACATGTTGCATTCTCTCTGCCCACACCTTCAAAAATCCACACAAAGTGTACATTATCTATTTCCTTCACAGAAATAAAAAGTAATAATAAAGTTCTACTACACTAAATCATTCACAATTGACTGTTATTGATGTTTTTTTCCTAAAAAGACACATTTAATTTTTAGGCGGGGTCACACACGCCACATCCGCAGCGTGTCTGCTCGTAGTGACGGATTTCCCACTGTATAAATCTGCTGCTACGAGCAGACACACAGAGCTACCCAGCCGCAACCTGGTGCTCACTCTGCAGTCCCTCTGTGACCGCCGTCGGCAAATCCGCAGCGTGAAATTTGCTGAGGATGCGCCCTGTGTGAACCTGCTCATAAAAACTTCTGACATT
The DNA here is from genome assembly GCF_029499605.1 of Hyla sarda. Taxonomy (NCBI): domain Eukaryota; kingdom Metazoa; phylum Chordata; class Amphibia; order Anura; family Hylidae; genus Hyla; species Hyla sarda. Next base: position 91,630,809 of record NC_079189.1, read on the forward strand.
ATAGTGACTTCAGAAATTTTGATCAATAAAATGATGGGGCCAAAGAACTTCGCTGAGTGCTGTGCCCTTCCACACCTTTCCGCAGGTTGTGTATGGTATTTCAACTTGGCTCCATTCACTTCAATGGAACTGAGCTCCAATATGAAACAACCTGAGGATAGGTGTGGTGCTGTTTTTTTCAAAGACATCATCTCTGTTTTTCTAATCCTGATTAACCCCTGTAAAGCTGGCCACACATTTCAGATAGGTGACAGCCAAACAGTTCTCTCTCCCTATTCCCTTATACTCATGAATGCTATGTGAAGCAAGAAATCCACTGCCAGACACCTCTGATGGTGCCTTATCTCCCTGAGAACAAACTGGGCACTATGAAATCTAACATGGGAGGGGAGGGCCCCCATACATGTAATACGGCTGGCCAATCCAACCAGAACCTACAGGCACCTGTAAAAACTACCGTTATGGACACGCGTCAGAAAGTCCTCGAGACGCCCGTCAAAAAATCCCATTCATGTCAATGGGATTTTTTTTTACCATCCTGCAGCACCAGTTATGTCTCGCTATGACTAACGTCCGTTATTTTTGACGGAACAAAAGACTGTGCATGCACTAGTTTTTGTCCTGTCAAAAATAACTGTGGAACAACGGGCGTTAAAATTTTAACATTGAAATCTATGGGTGACGGATGTTCACAATTGACATCCGTTAGTGCTCGTTATTTTAATCTCTATTATGATGTTATTTGTACCGCGCATGCTCAGAACATGGAAATAAAATAATAGATGGAACATGTCCGTTATTTTAATAGAATGCCTGTTAAAATAATGGACATTGGTCATTTGTTATCAATTGTTATGTTCAGTTATTTTGTCTATTTTTTTTTTTTTATGACCTCTTTCAGCAGAAAAATGGCTGTCAAAATGCAGGAACATGACGGTAAATGCAGGAACACAACGGTAAAAAAAGCCTTTTAATGATTCAGAGTTGTGACCTGTATATTACTGCTCTGTGCAGTAACTGAACTAGCAGGGAACAACTCTGTAGCCTGGGGGAAATGTGAATGCAGCCTTGGACTGTAGAACATGGTTAACGCTACAATGTGCCACATTTACACAAGTGCTTAATAAAAATGGTTTCTGGCCCAAAAGTCAATAGAGTGACGCATTTTGGCATTAAAGCATGTTGCATTTTCTTATATACTTTTAGCAAGACATCAGCTGTAATGTGGAATATATGAGAATTCTATTTATTCTAATATAGCCAGCTTCTGCGGTAGTAAAAGTACCAACAAAGCCATCCATTATGTTCCCACAGTCCAAAGTATCGCATAGTACTGTACCAGCAACAGTTTTTTGGAATACAGGTCATCAAGTAAAACGTTCAATAATGTCTTATCAGGGGCCCATCATACAAGAGAATACACACAGGCCGTGATTATGGACTGTGGCATTCTGATGCAGTTTTGCTTTCAATTGCTCCTGTACCTGAGATAGCTGCGGCCTCTTCCAACTAACAGGAACAAGTGCATTGGAGTTAGATCCAGAAGATGTAGATGATGTGCTCCGAGTCACCGCAATCACTTTTGGCTTTCCATTTCTTCCAGTTGCACTGTGCTGGTCCCCGTACTTCTGGCCTATGATAGGTGTCTAAGGGGAAAAACAGGCCTGTATAAGTATAATATGACCTAGACCAATACTGATGGAGAAAAGGCCCAATGACTGATGCTCTGAGAGGACAGCAAATACAGTGTGATGCATTAACAATGACAATGCTCTGCATAAGTTCCCAAACCATATACACTCAATAGCCAGAAGCAAGCATAGACAATTTATCTGTAATAATTAAAAGTAGACGGCTGCAAGTTGTGACTCTCAGGCTGTTGAAAAACTACAACTCCCATCATATGTTGAAAGCTTATCATTGGTTTGAGCAAAGGGAAAAAGGTAGACGTGTGGAGAATTAAAGGGGTAGTCCAGTGCTGAAAAATAAGAATAGGGGATAAGTTTCAGATCGCAGGGGGGAATGGGGTCAGACCACTGGGGCCCCCCGCGATCTCCTGTACGGGTCCCCGGCTCGCTGGCAAGATAGCGGCGGCTGACACGCCCCCTCAATACATCGCTATGGCAGAGCCGGAGATTGCAGAAAGCAGTGCTCCGGCTCTGCCATAGAGTTGTATTGAGGGTGTGTGTCAGCCACCGCTTCATGCGGTGGTCAACACACCTCCTTCCTGCGGGGTGCCGGGGCCCCCGTACAGAAGATCGCAGGGGGCCCCAGCGGTCAGACCCCCCCGCGATCTGAAACTTATCCCCTATCCTTAGGATAGGGGATAAGTTTTTCAGCACTGGACTACTCCTTGCAATGCACATATTCTTGTCCAGACGAAAATAATGGATTGTAACAAGTCCTGGAATTTATGGAGTGGTTTTGCTCTAGGGCAATGTTTCCCAACCAGGGTGTCTCCATTTGTTGCAAAACTACAACTCCCAGCATGCCCAGACAGCCAAAGGCTGTCAGGGCATGCTGGGAGTTGTAGTTTTGCAACAGCTGGAGGCACCCTGGTTGGGAAACAGTGCTCTAGGGCTTGGTATGGTAACAAGATCTCCTTAATGGATACCTTTCAGGAGACATATACCTTTAAAAATGCAGCGGTTTCTCACCTCTGATATGTCAAAATGAAAATCTAAGGTTTTTCCTGGAAGCTCCTTGGAAGCACAGTTAAAGATTTTTACAAAGGAGATTTCCGGTGGGCCTAAATCTCCATAAGATTTTGGGGCATCATTTGGCACAACAAGGCAGGCAGAGCGAGACACCACAAGTTTCAGGATATTCAGTGCCTCCCTCCAATACGCACTCTGAAAGGATAAAGAAATGGATTTATCAGAATAATTGGTGAAAAAAGGAAATTGTACAACACAATAAATAAAAAAAATTTTTCCTAATAAGAAAAAAATATATACACTAGCCAATAGCAGCATAAAGACTATGATTTCATATTATTAAAGGAAATCTGTCACCAGTGTCACCTGCACTGTCGGTACGGACAGATAGTGTAGGTGACACTGATGACAACGGTACTCACCTTGCCCCGTTCCGTGGCGGGGATCTTCGGTAATTTCCTCCGTTAGCTCGAGTCCCGGCAGCCGGCTTGGGGCACGGGTGGAGCTTAGTGACATCACCGCTGCTGCAAGACCCTGCAGAGAGCTGCAGCAGCTTGGGGCATGGGCAGAGATTAGTGACGTCACCGCTGTTGCTCCATGCTGGGTCCTGCTGTGAGAGAACAGCAGCGGTGATGTCAGTAAGCTCCGCCCATGCCCCAAGCCGAGGGCCCGGAGCGGAGTTAACAGAGGAGATTACCGAAGATCCCCGCCACGAAATGGGATAAGGTAGTCATCAGTGTCACCTGCACTCTGTCTGTACCGACAGGTTAGTGCAGGTGACACTGGTGACAGATTTCCTTTAAATTAGATGGATTAGATACATGGCAAAATATAAAAAATTGCAATGTTTTTGGTTCTTTTTAGAGCATAGTGTTTTTTTTTTATTGTACAAGCTCTAAGGATTGAACATTTTTCCCAGTGATTCCATGTTAAAAACATCAACAACTGAAGCAAAAGCACAAGTGTTTTAGTGCAATTTCTGAAGTGAAAGTGGTTTGCGCTTCGGTACTCCGGTGGAAAATAGTTTTTTTTAAATCAACTGGTGCCAAAAAAGTTAAAACAGATTTGTAAATTACCTCTATTTAAAAATCTTAATCCTTCCAGTACTTATCAGCTGCTGTATACTGCAAAGGACGTTCTTTTCTTTTTGAATTTCCTTTCTGTCTGACCACAGTGCTCTCTGCTGACACCTCTGTCCATGTCAGGAACTGTCCAGAGCAGGAGAGGTTTACTATGGGGAATTGTTTCTTCTCTGGACAGTTCCTGACATGGACAGAGGTGTCAGCAGAGAGCACTTTGGTCAGAAAAAAATGGAAATTCAAAAAGAAAAGAACTTCCTGTGGAGCATACAGCAGCTGATAAGTACTGGAAGGATTAAGATTTTTAAATAGAAGTAATTTACAAATCTGTTTAACTTTCTGGCACCAGTTGATAAAAAAAAAATGTTTTCTAACAGAGTACCCCATTAAGCTAGCCATTAGGTGTCTGAGCCAAAGGGCTTTACCACCTTGTAAAGGCGATAACTCTTTGATTGTGGGGGTGTGGGGGCTGTCTGACCGCTGGGTCCCCCAGTGATTTTCAGAATGGTGACCTGAGTCTCCTGTAAGAACCAACTTTCCTTGGTTCAATAATAAAAATAAATATTTTACCCATACACCTCTCTTCATCTACATTGCTTCCCTCCCCCTTGGTTGAGAAGGATGGATAGGTGTCTATTTTCATTTTTTTTTTTCAACTGTCATTTTTTATTAAAGTTTTACAATACAAGGTCAGAACAACATGAGATACACTGTAGCATAAAGTCGAGTCAATCAAAAATAACACAAAAATAAACAGGAGAAAGGCAAAATAAAGCACATCATAATAGTCTCAACCGGCAGGCAATGTGTAGACTAGGAATTCTACAAGAGAAAGTCCAAGAGGCCCAATACTGGGCCCCAACAGAGCAATAAGAAACGGAGCACAACCAGACAAGACAAACAAAGACAAACAAAAACAACAACAGGATGACACAAAAAGGACATGAGAGGGGGGATAAAGGGGGGGGGGGTCCAGAAGAAAAGTCAAGATAGCGGGAGGGGAGACTAAGGAGGCTGTCTATCCAGAAACCTATCCCAAGGTTCCCAAACAGAAAGAAATAGAGGGAAAGCGTTATTAAGAGACGCGGTAAGGTATTCAAGAGAGCGGATTTCCCTGATTCTCACTACCAGATCAGTCTCTGATGGGGGAAGGGAAAGTTTCCAACATTTTGCAATCAGGGTTTTGGCCGCTAGAACCATATGCATAAACCGTTTAAATGGCTTCTTGGGCAAGAGTTTGGTGGAGAGAAATAATAAGTAGACCCGGGGGTCCAGAGGGACCTGGGCTCCCAAGACCTCCAGTATCAGTCGCTGCACCATATCCCAAAACGGAACAATGACAGGGCAAGACCAGAATATATGAGGTGTCTAATTTCAACCCTACGTACATAGGTAAGAAACAGCGATATAGAAGGTGCAGAAACTATGCAGATGATAATGCACTAGGTTGCATACAGCTAAGGAAAGCATTGCTCTGCTGACCTGCTTTTTCTTTTAGTACTCCTATCCAAGCACAAAGACAAGCTGGCTATATGCTGCAGGCTATTTTCATAAAGACTTCTGCTCTATAAAATGCTGGCTTGGTTTTTTTTTTGGTTTTTTTCATGGACCAACAAAAAATTTTTTCTGTCAAAGCAGGAAATTGGAATTGAAAAATAAGTCATAAGACATCTGTCTTTTATGGATGAAGTAATACATTGAAAACTTGGCATGCTGGGTACATTAAGGAAATGACACTAAAAACTGAAACAAACCCGCTACTTGCTCAGGGGCCAAAGTCTCTTTCCTTGAGAGGAAACATGAATTACAGCATGCAATTGTTCAGAATCACAGTATGCAGCTGAAAATACATCAGCTACTGTAAGTAGGACTATAAGAATGGCCAGTGAGTGCCATGGGCATATACAGTGCACGGAGACCGCACACATCACCCATAAATGCTTAAACCATACATAAGAAGAGAAGCACGGAGAACCGCATACACAAAGGATAGTATAAGCATGGCTGAATACTGATCTTGTTCTAGAACAGTGTTTCCCAACCAGGGTGCCTCCAGCTGTTGCAAAACTACAACTCCCAGAATGCCTTCGGCTGTCCGGGCATGCTGGGAGTTGTAGTTTTGCAACAGCTGGAGGCACCCTGGTTGGGAAACACTGTTCTAGAAGAAAAATATGACAGCTTATGAATGAAGGAAACGCTCACCTGCACGTATTTCCCTATGATCTTTATGATCTCCAGGTTAAACTGCTTAACTGGCGCCGCAGAGAGGTCAATGTGGCTGAGCAGGCTGTAGATGATCTGCAGCAATGACTGCTGCATGCTGGACAGGCCTTTCTCCAGGAGCTGGAACAACACAGATGGTTTCAGTGTTATAAAAAAAACTGTAGGTGAAGCCACAAATAACGTTAAAGAAGACGTAAGCAATGCCAAAATAACTTTTTGTTAATAGACAATACTAGTATAGTGAAATTATGATAGGTAGTGGATTATCAGAAGTGGTGATACCTATAGATACCTATTGAGAGCGCCAGTAGCCTTAAGTCTGGCTCCCTGCCAATGAAGGTGCGCTCCGCTCCCCGCTCTCATATCGTACCCGGACTTCAGAAACGTACCACAGGAGAAGGCTAGGTGCCTATGAATCCCTGGAAGTCCGTGTGTAGTTATGCAATTTAAGTATTAGGTCTTTGGTCCACAAATGTAATGCATTAATTGTATTAAAAACCTGTAGTTCATAAAACAAGGGGAGGATTACAACTACTGGGGGAGACTAGACAAAAGGGGTGATACTACCTGCTTGCGCATAATACATTAACACAAAAATAAAGTGCATGACTGGTAGATAAATATAAAGTGCATAATAGGGGCTATTACAGCTTCCATGGAGTGCATAATCATGTCTGAGAACCAGCATACATACCAAGGAACTATAGAAAAACAATGCAGCAGCTGACCCAAGCAGGAGTGACGCCACCCCAACGATCGTTTCGGCGATACCTTCGTCCCCTTCTTTTATGAACTACATGTTTTTAATACAATTATATATATTTTATATTCTACTTAAATGACTCCTTTTGTATTTGTGGTATAAGGGAAGGCAGCATATATAGCAACAACAAGTTGCAACTCCATGGTAGAAAGTAACAGGGCAGACAGAATTCAATAGTTGCTGAGGTCCTGATTACAAATACTGGGGGAAAATGATCAGGCATGTTGGATTTTTACATGGCCCGATCCTTTGTTCTCAGGGAAGATAAACTGATGCCAAATGTGTCTGGCAGCAACTTTACCCACCCTCCTCACTCAGAACACTGCGATCACTTTGGGACCTTAAAGGGGTACGCCGCCCCTAGAAATCTTATCCCCTATCCAAATTATAGGGGATAAGATGTTTGATCACAGGTGTCCTACCGCTGGGGACCCCCGCGATCTTGGCGGTGGCACCCCGCTGTCATCACTGCACAGAGCAAACTCGCTCTGTGCATAATGACGGGTGGTACAGTGGCTGGAGCATCGTGACATCACGGCTCCGCCCCTTCCCATAGACTTGCTCTTAAATCACGAGGGGAAGAGCCGTGACGTCACGATGCTCAGGGCCCTGTATCACAAGGCCACTAGGCACAGAGCGGGTTTGCTCTGTGGAATGATGACAGCGGGGTGCTGCAGTGATGACAGGGGGGTGCCGGAGCCAAGATCGTGGTGGTCCCCAGCGGCAGGACCCCCGCGATCAGATATCTTATCCCCTATCCTTATGATAGGGGATAAGATTTCTAGGGGCGGAGTACCCCGTTAACATTTACTTTCTCTTAATGCAACATGCACAGGTTATTGGTCATATTATATGGGTCTTACCTCAGCAAGATAGGTGACCAGACTGAAGGTGATATCTGAAAAGGAGTCATGTAGGTAGCGGCACACAACATTTATCCAATTGGAGCAGTCTCTAGAGTAGCTGTGTGTGCTATACAGGCTCATCATATGGGCCAGGTTAGTCAATGTGGCAGTCTTCTCTTCTGCACAAACCTACAAAATAATAAGCATTAATCTACAGTACAATAAGAAATGTTAGCAGAACATGCCATAGAGACATGCCAAAGAGTTAGTAGTAGTTTCAGAACAAAAAAAGATCCCCCAAACCTAAGGAAGAGAAATTATTGCCGCAATGAAGTGGAGACACCCACAAGAGAAAAAGGGGACAAAGGAAGAAAATACTGCTTAGCCTCATCAGACTTTTACTGACAGGTCTAGGATTTTAATTTCTTGAACCTAGCTACATCTGACTTAGGACCAGATAGCGAAGTTTTGTCAAATGTCAGTTGCAGTAAAAATAAATATTATAATAAGATTTATGCAACTTCAGTAGTTCCTAATAGGAGGGAAACAACACTTTGTTGCTGTGTCACCTGCAAGTTTTTATGGATTTATGTAAATAAAGGACATTGTTTTAATGTCAGATGGTGAGTGCCACTATTTTCATTTCTTTATTGTTACTGTAAAATACTTTATTGATCGGTGAAGCACCTCCAGTAGTTTGATACATAAGCCTTACAGGACTCATCCCACTTGCTGCAGTGCCAGCGAGTCTCTTTGGATATACAACATATCGCCTTGAAGCCCCATTTCTTCTTTTTAAACCAGGTTTTTTAACTATTCCTTAAATGGGCACTGTCAGATACAAAAACTTTTGATATGTTGTAAAGCATGTATAACCAATAGGTTTTGCAATTGCTTTCATTAGAAAATTTTCTGTATTTCATACTGAAAAAGCCAGTCACACAACTGCCCCCCTGCCTGCTTGGACACATACTAGTCCTGCTGTGTCCATGCATCATCACCTATGTCATGGACACACTTCCTTGATTGACAGCTGTGAGTGCTGGGCTCATAGCTGGAGGAAAAATCCCCCTACTGTCAGCTTGTGTCCCACTACTGTCAGTGAGGACAAGCTGGGAGTTGTAGTTTTGCTAATGCTAGGGGAGATGTGAGCAGACAGCATACTGAGGGAGGGGGCGGAGACCTGCATAGTGAGGCCACGCCCACTCCCGTTGAAAGGAATTCACACTAGTGAGCTTAATTAAAAGTGTAAAAAAAAAATGAAATAAAGGTGCTAGACACATAAAAATTAGATGTACATGGTCAGGATTAGGTACTGAGTGATATATTAAAAAAAATGTTGTTGGATCTGACGGGTACACTTTAAATGGTGCAATGACACTGGTCACATTTTTCATTTTGACTGTCAAGTTCATTGTTCTACTAAACATTGCTTATAAAAGTGTGGCTATAACGTTAAATAAACAACCTACCTTTGCTATTCTGTCTGCAGTTTCTTTACAGAATGGTGTGGGGTTGTCAAAGTGTTGAATTAAATGAGGCAGTAAGCACAAGATATTTAGAGGAAACCCTGGAAGTAAAACACAAAATTAAATACATTTTAAATCAGACCCACAAGTGAAAGCTCATAGGACTACACTGCCATTCCTGCCATTAAAACAACCAAAATCCTTAAATCTTTTACTGGCTAAGGGCCCTATTACACAGTGCATTTATCAGCCACTGTTGTTTTGACCTGTCAAAAAACCATTGCTTGCCGGCCGACGACTGATGGGAACAAAGCGCCTCTCAAATGATCCATCTATTGTTCGTGAGGCCCTTTGGTCGAGTTTTGTAAAACCCTTGCTAACTTAGAAAGTGCATTGTTGTGGGTAATAGGGCCCTGTTAAATCACTACATAACATGTAAGATATTGTCCAAGCATATTCTCCAGACTATTTGATACACAACAGTATGCAGGGTTATACAAAGGCAACCGTCCCAACGCCTAGCTAGTAACATGCACAGGTTCTATTGGGACTTGTGCTTGGGACTCATAGGGTGTCAGATAATTCTCTCGACCACAGTACCTCCAAGTGTGCAGCTGAATCTCTACTCCTGATGCCAGAAAAAGTCATGGACAAATTCTTAAAGTACTGGGACTATCTTGTTCTCTTGCTCCTTATCACTGACATTGGTGATGTGTTTTTACAGATACTTAGAAATCGATGCACAATAAACTATGAAATTACAAGACTAAAGGAAATATACAGTACTCTGCCACTACCATTACTCCCAAAGAGTTTAATAGACAGTAGAGTGCATGCCCAAGTCCCCCCCGCCCCCCGATGAATGTACTCGTGATAAATCCTATGTCTTGAAATAGACAAAATTATTTCCCTTACCAGCTAGTAGTGCAGGGTCCACCAGTGTATGTTTAGAGATAGCGATAAGTTTGCTGAGAAGGTGAACAGTCATCTCCTGGGTGGACACAGAGGTGAAACCCTTCAAGAAGAGCTGCTGAAGACCTGGAAAGTTATTCCATTTTAGCTTGTCCTGCACCTTCTCAATCTTCTCCCGACTCTCCGACTTATCCAGAGGCATGTGAGTAAGCAGCTTGTTGAGCAGCTTCAATGCAAGTAAGTACTCATACTCATAGTCAGATTCCAGCAAGGACGCTGCTATCCAGAATATGGTGGCCATTAAATTGGTTGGATCAGTAGTAGGCTGCAGATCATGCACACCTCCCTCTCTAAGAGAGGAAAGGCTTCTAGTCCTTGCTAAACTGCCCCCATGATTTATTCTGCCATCCATTATATCCAGTGTGTTACTTCGACGCCTGTCCCCTCTGCGATCAGCCATTAAGCTTAGCCGTAAAGAATTGCTTCTTGCATTGCTGCAATAAGCCATAAAGTTCCCGCTACTCAAAGGACTTGTGCTTAGATTCAGCTGGCCAGTGCTCTTCCGGTTGAAAGCATTCTTATTGCCCATCATTGGTTCATGGTTGGATGTTCTAAAATGCAAGAAATAAATAAATGAATCAAAATAACTTATTATAAGCAAAGATGACTTAAAATCCTAATATGAAATTCAATGTTAAGTGAACAAATAAAATAAATCCACACTTGAAGAACTTACTGAGCGAGGGCTGACAGGAGGTCGTAATGCTTCATGGTTTCTGACAGTGTGTCTATGGCTGACTCCAGTGTAAGGAGAAGCTCGATGACAAAGCCCTGAAAACAAAACAAATAAAAAAAATGATTGATTCAAATGACACAGTGTTACCATATATACTCGAGTATAAGCCGACCCAAATATAAGCCGAGGCCCCCAATGTCACCTCAAAAACCCAGGAAAAGTTATTGACTCGACTATAAGTCTAGGGTGGGAAATACATCATCCCCCCCAGGTCATCATCCCCCCGGTCATCATCCAGACCCCCGGTCATCATCCAGACCCCCCCTTTCATTATCACCGCCTGTCAATCCCTTCATCAACCTGAGTAGAAAACTAAACTGGATGATGGCGAAGGCCCGCGCAGTGGTCTTCAACCTGCGGACCTCCAGATGTTTCAAAACTACAACTCCCAGCATGCCCGGACAGCCATCGGCTGTCCGGGCATGCTGGGAGTTGTAGTTTTGCAACATCTGCAGGTCCGCAGGTTGAAGACCACTGATGGAAGGGATTGACAGGCGGAGAGTTCACTCGAGTATAAGCCGAGGGGAGCCTTTTCAGCACGAAAAATCGTGCTGAAAAACTCGGCTTATACTACAGTATATACGGTATATTTAGATTTTCATTTCTTCAGATGCCATCATTACTTTTTAATGAACTGTATTGACTGTACATCAGGCATGTCTGCACAAATCTTACACTGGTGATCTGCATTCTGGGAAGTGTTACCTTTGTACAGACACTGATCTGACAGCGATATGATTATGGGAAAGCCAAACACCCCCCTCACTATATAAGAATGTTGGCAAGCTAGATCTGATCGCAAGTTAGTTGTCCATTTTCAATGACAGCAAGCAGAATTGTGTAGCTCTAGGATATAATACAGTCTGTAACTGAAGATAAGTCTTCGGTTAAAGGGGGAATTTACCATTGATATATACGCTGTGTATTTTGATTTGAATTACTTCACAGAGATGTACACACCTCATGCTGACTTTCATTTTTTGATAGTCTATTATGAGCCAAAATTATTAAATGCTATTTTTCAAGTTTTAATCACAAATAAGCTGCATTTTGATGCCATCGATTTACTGACTATTAAATTAGGTAGAAAAACGGCTTTAAATACATTTGGTGAAAATCACTCCGACTTTAGTTTTATTTAGACGGGCTTAAGGCAGAGCAGTTTTAATACTTGTGGTCCATAGGGCATCATTAACCTGCATTTATTTATTTTTTTTACCACCCACAGCAACCAGCTGAGATTTCATTTTTAAAGGGGTACTCCACCCCTAGACATCTTATCCCCTATCCAAAGGATAGGGGATAAGATGTCTGATCGCGGGGGGGGGCCCGCCTCTGGGGACCCCCGCAATATAGCATGCGGCACCCCCCTGTTTCTGCTCCGGAAGCGCTGGAGGGTCTGGGTCCCGAACACGGAAACGGAAGTTTGTGACGTCACCACCCCGCCCCCTCAATGCAACTCTATGGGAGGGGGCGTGACGGCCGTCATGCCCCCTCCCGTAGACTTGCATTGAGGGGGCGGGGCGTGACATCACACGGGGTGGGGTCGTGACATCACGAACTTCCGTTCCCGTGGTCGGTTCCCTCCAGCGCTTTTGGAGCAGAAACAGGTGGGTGTGGCATGCTATATTGTGGGGGTCCCCAGCGGCAGGACCACCGTGATCAGACATCTTATCCCCTATCCTTTGAATAGGGGAGAAGATGTCTGGGGGGAATACCCCTTTAAGCTGGTTGCCATGGCCAGCCTATCTAGTTATTGTGATATCAACATACAGTAATCTTATCTGGACCACTGTAACTTGAAATCAGACTCAACATACAATGCTACAGACAATCCAGATCTGTGAAATGTGTCAATGGCTGGAAGATCTGACCAATCAGAATGGGCATTCACTGGTAAAACCCCTGTATTACTGAGGTGCATTCACTGACTGGCTGTCTGGTAGCGCCCCCTACAGTACAGGGAGGTATTACATGTTCTGTACTCTTTACCTGTGCCAGGGTTAGCAGCTCCTTTGGACACCAGGTTAGGGCGGCTCCATTTTACTTTTTTGGAACACTGTATACTGTACAGGTCCCTGGAGAAGCTCCTGTCCTCTACATAGACAATGATTTACAGCTTCCAGCATCTTTCTTACTCTTATAGTTGTAAGGACTTCTCCTTATTTTTCTTTAATCCTCACTTTTTCCTATTTTTGGATGGTATGTTGGAGGCTTCAAAACAAATTACCAGGTTTCCATAACGTCATGGTCTCAACATAAAGCGGTTTTACCATAAAATGGTTTTTCTGGAATCAATTGATATTCTAATTTAAGGGACCATTGTACAAGCAACCTTGTCCTCTGAAATAAAATAGGTGTGGAAAACTGGAGGTGCAGTGTAAAGACTGTCCCTCTTATGGTTTAACAAACTATGCAGTAATCCGTTTAAAACCAGGAAAACCCTAGTATACAACAGCTCGGTATAGTACAGAAAATAAGATATTTTACCTGAGCTTCCTCCCCTGCATCCCCCACAGTTTCTACTAGTCTTGATAGGACATCTGAAAGTGTTTGTGCAGAAAGAGGCTGCTTGAGGGCACGGAAAATCTGGAATGACCTTCCAGCATAATGGCGAGATGAGCAAGAAAGCGCTGTCTGTAGAGCGACCTCACTAAGATGCTGCTCCAGCTGGAACCCTAAAAGGAGAACAAGTATTATTACACATAATTAATATAAAAGGCACTAAATAATGTCTTCCCTAATACTGCCTGCACTTCTCCACTAACAACCTGTGCATGATGGAAAATAAATGGACAGTACAGTATAGAAAGACAAAACATCTATGCTGGTAATCCAGTCTTATAAAAGGCTCAAGATAGGCCACAAAAATTATGTCATTGGAGTCTAGCTCCCCGAACGCCTGCCAATCAGATGAAAAGGCTGCGGTGCTGCTTACCAGTGCGGCACCTCCATTCAAGTGAACGGGGCAGCACTGCAGAAACCCAGCACTGTTTATAGTACAGCAGATGAATATGCTGGTAAACAATGCAGAGGCTGTCAAATTAGTGCCAAGGCTCCTTCAAAAAGAGGATTGGCAATGAGGGAAAAAGTATTTTTCATCTAAAAATACCCAACGTTTCTTATGTTTAGTTGTACTATTGATCTATGCAAAAGTTTGTTCAAATGACAGTGCCTATTTAGGGTGTATTGACAAACACAGGATCTGATGCATATCTGACGCTATGTTTAACCCCTTCAGGACCAAGCCCATTTTGGCCTTAAGGACCAGAGCGTTTTTTGCACATCTGACCACTGTCACTTTAAACATTAATAACTCTGGAATGCTTTTAGTTATCATTCTGATTCCGAGATTGTTTTTTCGTGACATATTCTACTTTAACATGGTGGTAATTTTTTGTGGTAACTTGCATCCTTTCCTTGTGAAAAATCCTAAAATTTGATGAAAAATTTGAAAATTTTGCATTTTTCTAACTTTGAAGCTCTCTGCTTGTAAGGAAAATGTATATTACAAATAAAAAAATTTTTTTATTCACATATACAATATGTCTACTTTATGTCTGCATCATAAAAGTGGCGAGTTTTTACTTTTGGAAGACACCAGAGGGCTTCAAAGTTCAGCAGCAATTTTCCAATTTTTCACAAAATTTTCAAACTCACTATTTTTCAGGGACCAGTTCAGGTTTGAAGTGGATTTGAAGGGTCTTCTTATTAGAAATACCCCACAAAAGACCCCATTATAAAAACTGCACCCCCCAAAGTATTCAAAATGACATTCAGTCATCATTTTAACCCTTTAGGTGTTTCACAGGAATAGAAGCAAAGTGAAGGAGAAAATTCACAATCTTCATTTTTTACACTCGCATGTTCTTGTAGACCCAATTTTTAAATTTTTACAAGGGGTAAAAGGAGAAAATGTATACTTATATTTGTAGCCTGATTTCTCTCGAGTAAGCACATACCTCATATGTCTATGTAAAGTGTTCGGCGGGCGCAGTAGAGGGCTCAGAAGGGAAAGAGCGATAAGGGGATTTTGGAGAGTACGTTTTTCTGAAATGGTTTTTGGGGGGCATGTTGCATTTAGGAAGCCCTTGGTGCCAGAACAGCAAAAAACCCTCACATGGCATACCATTTTGGAAACTAGACCCCTTGAGGTACGTAACAAGGAATAAAGTGAGCCTTAATACCCCACAGGTGTTTGACGACTTTTGCATATGTAAAAAAAAAAAAAAAAATTTCCACTAAAATGTGTGTTTCCCCCCTAATTTCACCTTTTTGCAAGGGTTAATAGCAGGAAATACCCCCAATATTTGTAACCCCTTCTCTTCTGAGTATGGAGGTACCCCATAAGTTGACCTGAAGTGCACTATGGGCGAACTACAATGCTCAGAAGAGAAGGAGTCATATTTGGCTTTTTGAGAGCAAATTTTGCTCGGGGGGCATGTCGCATTTAGGAAGCCCCTATGGTGCCAGAACAGCAAAAAATATCCACATGGCATACCATTTTGGAAACTAGACCCCTTGAGGAATGTAATAAGGAATAAAGTGAGCCTTATTACCCCACAGGTGTTTCACGACTTTTGCATATGTAAAAAAAAAAAAAAAAAATTTCCACTAAAATGTGTGTTTCCCCCCTAATTTCACCTTTTTGCAAGGGTTAATAGCAGAAAATACCCCCCAAAATTTGTAACCCCATCTCTTCTGAGTATGGAGGTACCCCATAAGTTGACCTGAAGTGCACTATGGGCGAACTACAATGCTCAGAAGAGAAGGAGTCATATTTGGCTTTTTGAGAGCAAATTTTGCTCGGGGAGCATGTCGCATTTAGGAAGCCCCTATGGTGCCAGAACAGCAAAAAAAACACACATGGCATACCATTTTGGAAACTAGAACCCTTGAGGAATGTAACAAGGGGTACAGTGAGCATTTGCCCCCCACTGGTGTCTGACAGATCTTTGGAACAGTGGGCTGTACAAGTTTTCATTTTCATGGACCACTGTTCCAAAGATCCGTCAGACACCTGTGGGGGGTAAATTCTCACTGCACCCCTCATTACATTCCGTGAGGGGTGTAGTTTCCGAAATGGGGTCACATGTGGGGTTTTGTTTTTTTTGCGTTTGTCAAAACCGCTGTAACGATCAGCCACCCCTGTGCAAATCACCTCAAATGTACATGGTGCGCTCTCCCTTCTGGGCCTTGTTGTGCGCCCCCAGAGCACTTTGCGCTCACATATGGGGTATCTCTGTAGTCGGGAGAAATTGCGTTATAAATTTTGGGGGGCTTTTTTCCCTTTTACCTCTTGTGAAAATGTAAAGTATAGGGCAACATCAGCATGTTAGTGTAAAAAATAAAAAATGTTTACACTACCATTCTGGTGTAGACTCCAACATTTCCTTTTCACGAAGGGTTAAAGAAGAAAAAGCCCCCCAAACCTTGTAACGCAATTTCTCCCGAGTACAGCGATACCCCATATGTCGCCCTAAACTGTTGCCCTGAAATACGACAGGGCTCCAAAGTGAGAGCACCATGTGCATTTGAGGCCTAAATTAGGGATTTGCATAGGGGTATTCTACGCCAGTGATTCCCAAACAGGGTGCCTCCAGCTGTTGCAAAACTCCCAGCATGCCTGGACAGTCAACGGCTGTCCGACAATACTGTGAGTTGTTGTTTTTCAACAGCTGGAGGCTCCGTTTTGGAAACAGTGGTGTACCGGACGTTCTTATTGGGGGAGGGGGGCTGTGTAAGGGTATGTGTATATGTAGTGTTTTTAACTTTTTGTTTTATTTTGTGTTAGTGTAGTGTAGTGTTTTTAGGGTACAGTCACATGGGCGGGGGATTACAGCGAGTTTCCCAGCGCAAAATTAGCTGCATCTCAAGATGCGAGAAACCCACTGTAAAAGCCTCGCCCATGTGAATGTACCCTGTACATTCACGGGGGTGGCGGGGCGGGGGGGGGGGGGGGGGGGCTTGCATCAGCTGTTGCAAAACCACAACTCCCAGCATGCATGGTCTGTTAGTGCATGCTGGGAGTCATAGTTTTGCAACAGCTGGAGGCACACAGGTTAGGAAACACTGAGTTAGAAACAGACAATGTTTCCCAACCAGTGTGTCTCCATTTGTTGCAAAACTACAACTCCCAGCATGCCCAGACAGCTGAAGGGCATGCTGGGAGTTGTAGTTCGGCAACATCTGAAGGGCCAGATGTTGCTGAACTAAAACTCCCAGCATGCCTGGACAGTCAGTGCATACTGGGAGTTGTAGTTTTGCAACAGCTGGAAGAGCACAGATTGGAGACCATTATACAACGGTCTCCAAACTGGGGCCCTCCAGATGTTGCAAAACTACAACTCCCAGCATGCATGGTCTTTTAGTGCATGCTGGGAGTTATAGTTTTGCAACAGCTGGAGGCACACAGGTTAGGAAACACTGAGTTAGAAACAATGTTTCCCAACCAGTGTGTCTCCAGCTGTTGCAAAACTACAACTCCCAGCATGCCCAGACAGCTGAAGGGCATGCTGGGAGTTGTAGTTCGGCAACATCTGAAGGGCCAGATGTTGCTTAACTAAAACTCCCAGCATGCCTGGACAGTCAGTGCATGCTGGGAGTTGTAGTTTTGCAACAGCTGGAAGAGCACAGATTGGAGACCATTATACAATGGTCTCCAAACTGGGGCCCTCCAGATGTTGCAAAACTACAACTCCCAGCATGCCCAGACAGCCAAAGGCTGTCTAGGCATGCTGGGAGTTGTAGTTTTCAGACTTCTAGAAGCAGCAGTGAACATCTTCACTGCTCCCTCTGAGGACTACATACTTACCTGCTGGTCCCGTCGCTGCTCGTCCACGTGGCCGGTCCCGCGCTGCTCCTCGGTCCCGCCAGGTAAGTCCGCCGGTCCCCACGTGTTCCCCCCGTGTGCCGCAGGTCCCTGCGAGCCCCTGCAGCCTTCGTCCCCCGTTCTGCCCGACTTCCAGGGGCGGGCAGTGCGGGGGATCTGAACTTTCACCCCAGATCACTGTGATTGGTCCACAGGGACCAATCACAGTGATCGCTGACCAGGACCATCAATTGATGGTCCTGGGGGTGAAGCAGAAGTTGTCCCCTGCTGGAAACAGCGGGACTTCTGCCAGTTAACCCGTGCGATGCTGTGCATCGCCGGGTTAACTGAATGTCATTTATAAACGCCGGGATGCGCGAACGCACTGCACAACCCGGCGTTTATATATGACATTCTGCGGGAAGGGGTTAATCATTTAGTTTATACTTAAAACTTTTTTTTTTTTTAAATCAACTGGTGCCAGAAAGTTAAACAGATTTGTAAATTACTTCTATTAAAAAATCTTAATCCTTCCTGCACTTCTTAGCTGCTGAATACTACAGTGGAAATTCTTTTCCGTTTGAAACAGAGCTCTCTGCTGACATCATGAGCACAGTGCTCTCTGCTGACATCTCGGTCCATTTTAGGAACTGCCAGCGTAAAAGGAAATCCCCATAGCAAACATATGTTGTTCTGGACAGTTCCTAAAATGGACAGAGATGTCAGCAGAGAGCAATGTGTTCATGATGTCAGCAGACAGCTCTGTGTTTCAAAAATAAAATAATTTCCGCTGTCGTGTTAAGCAGCTAATAAGTACAGGAAGGATTAAGATTTTTTTTATAGAAGTAAATTACAAATCTATAAACGTATAGAGGAGTTGTTCGGCACTGCTAACTTCTGTCCCTAGGAGCGGATGGACACTAAGTCGCTCTTGCGGAAGGAGGATACGGTGGTGGAGGAAGGAGAAAAATCTGTTTAACTTCCTGGCACCAGTTGATTTAAAAAAAAAAAAAAAAAAGTTTTTCACCGGAGTACCCCTTTAAATCTGTAGCTCCAAATATTCAGCAGAACCTATACATCTGAATACACCCTACAGGGGATTTTATACAAAGGTCTACTAACACTGGTGTTGAAACAGATTCTGCAGTGCCAAGACACTAAAGAGTTACCAGTTACTTTACAGACACATACCTGATCTACAGTGTTTGAAGACGCCGACCACATGCTTTAAAAATGCTGTAAGCTGTTCGGCACTTTTAATTGCTGGATTTTTTGCAGAAACATCTTCATGGTTCCAAAGGGGTCCTCTTTTCCTTAAATACAAATAAATAAAAAGTGTCTCAACCCTGCAAGGTTTTGTAGATAACTAAATTAATACATTCTTAATATTTTTTTGTTTCCATGGTTGTGTCCAAGGAGGACAACACCACATGGCAGTTGTGTTGTTCACTGATGTTTCTTTATAGATCTCATGCTTTTAAAAGGTAGATTTTTTGTACTCACCGTAAAATCTCTCTCTCGTAGCCTTCATTGGGGACACAGATACTGATGGGTATTATGCTCTTGCCACTAGGAGGCGCTGACACTATGGAAAAAGTTGGCTCCTCCCTGGCAGGATATACCCGCCCACTAGAAGTTAGGTAATCAGTTTTGTCACAAAGCCGTAGGAGAAGCCAACAAGAGATATGTCTGAAGGACCATCGAAAGGAAACTCTGATAAAGACATGAAGAAAGGGGTGGGTGCTGTGTCCCTCAATGAAGGCTACGAGAAAGAGATTTTACGGTGAGTACAAAAAAATCTTCCTTTTTCACTCACTCTTCATTGGGGGACACAGATACTGATGGGACGTACCAAAGCAGTCCCCCAGGGTGGGAAGAACAACCACCAGAGAGAAAGAGAGAGAGAGAGAGAGTGTGTGTGTGTGAGTGTCAGTCCAGAGACGGAACCATAACCGCCGCAAAGTCTGCGGGCGAGGCCCTGGGCAGAGAGGCAACCGAGGCAAGAATGAGCATCTGGAAGCCCCGACAAACCATGGAGGGGGGAGGACGCCAGGGAAGAAACAGTCCTGTGCAGAAACCAAAGACCCGATGGCCGCATAGAGGAACAAGAATTGTTCTCCCGGTCGCACACCATCCTGGAAGGCAGGAAGAAGTCAAGTCCCAGAAAACCAGCCAGACAACCATCCTGGCAGGAAAATGCAATGGAAAGGAGAACGACAATAGAACCTCATCAAGAGGGACAACCAATACAAGAACCTGGCGAGAAAACAACAGGGACATCTGTGTACACCTGGGAAGAAGGTGAGCCCAAGTAAGGTGGAGGCTCAAACCTCTGGAAAACAGGGCCATCTGCTGAGAGGCACAGTGAATGCTAAAATAAACAGAACCAAAAGGCTTCAGGTACCAGAACCACCATCCCAGGAACACACCATGGGACCTAGGAGGAAAAGCCTCAGAGTGTATGACCCTGAGCCAGAACCGCAGCCAAGCAGGACGAGCCAAATATTTCCACACAAACAGAAATCTGGCCAGACTGGCGTAACCCAGCTGAGCGGAACAACCTCCGTCCTGGGTGACACTGACCCTGAAGGAGCAGAAGGGGGGAAAGCAGCCTACAAGAACCGGAATGCCTTGAGAAGGGGCATCCCTGAGCACCGGAAACTGGAGGTTCCCAGGACTCAGGAAGGTCCCACACCCGTAGTGTGAGAGCAAACCCAGCCACAGCGAAAAGCACCGGGGAATGTACTTCTGCGACAAGACTAGAAGTAGCACGGTTCAGCGACACCACCCCAGGGAAGGCAGAAAGGAGCTGGGCAGGAGGGTCCCACATGCCCCAGGTTCCAGCCCTAACTACAGCACCAAGAACAGGAAGGCCGTTCAAGGGAGAAAGATGCCCCAGGCGTCCAGGAGGGTACCCAATGCAAGAAAACTCTCTGGCACCTGAGAACACAAACTAAGAGGGAAGAACTAGGAGAACAAGCCTTGGACCCCAGTGGTTCAAAAGGACCCGAAGACCCCGAGGCAAAGGCCCGACAGGACAGAACCTGAGGGGGAGGGAAAAGGGAGTCTAGCTGTAACTCCCAGGTGCCATGCACCAAAAGGCTACTCCAGCAGACTGTTAGGTCAAGTAAACCGCAACTGATCTAATAAAAAGGAAGAATGGACCCACTGTCCAGGAGCACTCCACCAAGGGAGAAGGAAAGTGGTGGCAGGAACCAGAACAAAGATGGGTCAGACTGCCGCAGCTGAGCCATCTATGACCGCAGACACCCCTCCAGCAAAGGAAAGAGTCTAGGCTGTCTGAACAGCAGGCAACTAAGAAAGGAGGGAGGTGCTAGAGTGTAATAGAAAGCCATGAGCACAGACATAGCTGGTGGGACCCCCTCCTGATTGCTCAGAGCAGAACAGGAATTCAGCGTAAGGGGAGAGAGAAGGCACTACAACGGCAGTAGCCAGTTGTTGAGAAAGCAGACACTGCATAGCCGAGCCTCAGAGGGTGAGAATAGAACCCCTGCAAAAACATACCAAGGTATGGAGGAGCAGTGCACGTCTTCTGAGAAAACCAGGACACCTGTGCTAGGCAAGGCAAAACACTACAAATGCCAATAAGGTACATGCACTTCAACATACAGTAGAGGAGGTACATCCCAAAAAGGGACAAAACCCTGGTCCTTGGAATAAAAGGCAGACGCTGTTACAACCGAGCCATTCCGGCCCTTGCCTAAAGGCAACGGCTCAGTCAACTGGGCCGCCAGCGTAGAAAAGTAGGAACTCCGGTAGGAAACCCGGAGATATTGGGCACAGAGAAACTGCAGAGTCCACAAGGATCTGTAGACAATGCCCCTATCCCATCATCTAGAGGTGCCACCAAGGGCATGTCGCAATGCACCAAAACTACAGGTGCAGATGCAGGAGCTGCAGGATGGAAGGGGCATGGGGAACCATGCAGACACAGTCTGGCTTACCGCATGAGGGTCAAGGAAACACACAGAGCCACTGTTCAGGAACCTGACATGGAAGGCGAATTACCGGATAACAGTTGCCTGTGCAGCAGGTATGGGTAGGTGACCTGGAGAATAAAGAAACCAAGCAGAAATAGACTGGCTAATTGGTAAAGGGATCGCTAAACACACAGGACCAATCCTTCAAGCCCTCACACTGTAAGTGGGTTATCGAACCTCAGAGGTGGGTGTGACAGGCCAGAGATGGGCGAACAGAGAAGGAGACCCCGCAGACTCTGGTGGAAAGTATAGGGCCCATGGGAAATGAGGGGCCACCCATGTGAAATCCCACTCCGCCAGCAGGGTACCTTAACACCAGCCGTGGTGCAGGAAGTGCGTGATAGGAGCGCAGAACACAGTTTGGCTGCCCAGGAAAGGGTCTCCTGAACCCGCAAGTTTACTCTTTAGGACCTGGACCGTGGCTGCAGGAGCAGCAGCTATGCAATCAACCTGGTAGTATACGCAGTTGCCTGTGATGGGGAACCGGCTGAGGCGGAAAACGTACAACCACAGTCTGACTTGTCGACAGGATATACCAGCAGGCGCTGGCTGGTGGCGAAAAGGGGACCACAGCATAGATAGGTTAGCCCTGCGCCCCTAATCAATTGCTGTAGCAAAAAACTTGACAACCCCCAGGATGTAGTTTAAGCAGAGCAAATTTGCAGAGTGAGGCACCTAAGAGGATCCCATAGGGAAGTCAGAGGCTCAGCCGAGGATGCCTTGGTGACCCAGGTCAAGGCAAAAATCAAAGGAAAGGCAGACCCAGCTGCCTAGAGGCAGTATTCGAGAGAGTCACATGAAGTCTGTCGTAGGACCAACTCAGGCCAGGGGTAGAGTGGCAGACTAGACAGATGGAACACCGGAGAATCCCCGAGGGGGAGATGTCCACTAGGAGGCCCGGCAGGAAGAGACAGGTATAGTGTCTATAGTCCTGAACTCTTCCAGAAACGGAGTTCCGGATGCTTCCAGAACCCATCAATTCAGCATGAGAACTGGAGTCCACAGTCTCAGGGTTCTGTAGGTGTGAGGTGCCCTTGATTACCATGATTAAGCCATCCACCATGTCATGTGTGCGAGAGGAGCGACCGAGAAATAAACTATATACACTGCTCAAAAAAATAAAGGGAACATTAAGATAACACATCCTAGATCTAAATGAATGAACTAATCGTATGAAATACTTTCGTCTTTACATAGATTAATGTGCGGACAACAAAATCACAAAAATTATCAATGTAAATCAAATTTATTAACCCATGGAGGTCTGGATATGGAGTCACACTCAAAGTCAAAGTGGAAAACCACACTACAGGTTGATCCAACTTTGATGTAATGTCCTTAAAACAAGTCAAAATGAGGCTCAGTAGTGTGTGTGTGGCCTCCACGTGCCCGTATGACCTCCCTACAATGCCTGGGCATGCTCCTGATGAGGTGGCGGATGGTCTCCTGAGGGATGTCCTCCCAGACCTGGACTAAAGCATCTGCTAAATCCTGGACAGTCTGTGATGCAACGTGGCCTTGTTGGATGGAGTGAGACATGATGTCCCAGATGTGCTCAATCAATTCAGGTCTGGGCAATGGGTGGGCCAGACCATAGCATGAATGCCTTCCTTTTGCAGGAACTGCTCACACTCCAGCCACATAAGGTCTAGCATTGTCTTACATTAGGAGGAACCCAGGGCCAACCGCACCAGCATATGGTCTCACAAGGGGTTTGAGGATCTCATCTTGGTACCTCTGGCAAGGACATGGAGGGCTGTGCGGCCCCCCAAAGAAATGCTACCCCACACCATTACTGACCCATCGCCAAACTGGTCATGCTGGAGGATGTTGCAGGCAGCAGAACGTTCTCCACGGCGTCTCCAGACTCTGTCACATCTGTCACATGTGTGCAGTGTGAACCTTCTTTCATCTGTGATGAGCACAGGGCGCCAGTGGCGAATTTGCCAATCTTTTTGTTCTCTGGCAAATGCCAAACTTCCTGCACGGTGTTGGGCTGTAAGCACAACCCCCACCTGTGGACGTCGGGCCCTCATACCACCCTCATGAAGTCTGTTTCTGACCATCTGAGTGGACACATGCACATTTGTGGCCTGCTGGAGGTCATTTTGCAGGGCTCTGGCAGTGCTCCTCCTTGCACAAAGGCGGAGGTAGTGGTCCTGCTGCTGAGTTGTTGCCCTCCTACGGCCTCCTCCACGTCTCCTGATGTACTGGCCTGTCTCCTGGTAGCACCTCCATGCTCTGGACACTACGCTGACAGACACAGCAAACCTTCTTGCCACAGCTCGCATTGATGTGTCATTCTGGATGAGCTGCACTACCTGAGCCACTTGTGTGGGTTGTAGATGCCACCTCATGCTACCATTAGAGTGAAAGCACCGCCAGCATTCAAAAGTGACCAAAACATCAGCCAGGAAGCACAGGAACTGAGTGTGGTCTGTGGTCACCACCTGCAGAACCACTCCTTTAATGGGGTGTCTTGCTAATTGCCTATAATTTCCACGTGTTGTCTGTTCCATTTGCACAACAGCATGTGAAATTGATTGTCAATCAGTGTTGCTTCCTAAGTGGATTTACTTGGAGTTACATTGTGTTGTTTAGGTGTTCCCTTTATTTTTTTGAGCAGTGTATCTTTGGGGCAGATTAATTAGCATTTTCCTTGACTTTGGTATAAATGGCTGTAAAATTAGGCATAACTTGGCGCAGTGTGGGATCTTCATCTAAAACACATACATTCTAGACATTCTTTGTGTCTTGACACGCTGCGCCAAGATGAGCCAGAATTTGTCCTTAGGTGGAAAGACGTTTTTAATATAAAATGTGTCCCATGTTGGTGAGAAGCTGCTTCTAGCACACTGATTCATATCCTACAATAACAGGAATCAAAACTACCGGCATCGGACACATTAGGGCAGTGTTTTAGGAGAGAGGGGGGGAAAAGAAAAAAAAAAACAACGCTAGAGGTCAAAATAACAGTATGCAACAGATTTTTTTTAAATGATTTCATGATATCATTTTCTTGTGGTCTTGTGATTCCTTACCATGTATATCCTATGGTCTCTCCATTAGCAATAAATGTTAGCACTAATATACTACACAATTTCAAGTAATTTTTTATCTACTATAAAACATGGCTATTCATGAGTGAGAAATGAGAATGAGCATACCTTGATGTAATAAACTCTATGAGTGTTTTGACCTTTTCATCTTGCTCCACCGAGAGATCTGTCTCATTGAGGATGCTTGTATGCAAGTGAGGAACAGCAGTGCTTGTATTCCCTAAGCTGATGCTAGAAGAGGTAGAACTTGAGCTGAGCCCTGAGTCCGTCATAGGGGAAGGCTGGTATTCAGGAATAAAGTCATTAATACCTGCAAAGCAAAAACGTATGTCTTATATTCAAGCAGCTGAAAAGTTACTGTATTGTGCATGTCACTTGTTAATCCAGGTGCTGTATATGATGTTTTACACAAAGGATGGTCTCTTACCTGTAAAGGAGAACTCCAGATGTGCATTGCTTTTTACAGTCAATACCCGAGGTTCATTGCATTCCCTATTCCTGAGGAGGATGGCCGCCACACTCTGCACACTGCTATTCGTTCCCACCACAATCAATAGATGTAGAAGCAGACGCTTACAATGTTCATACACTTCAGGGTGGTAGTGGTCAAATCCTAAAATGAAAAGCAACAAATACAAAGAAAACTAGCAATAAATATAGTTTTCTCTTCATGAGCTAAAGGGGAACTACACTGCTATATATCAGTGAATGAAATATACATAAATAGCATTACATAATCTGTAAGAAGAATAGGTCATAATGCCATATTATTTTGCCCATAGAATTTGACACATGGACATGTATCCAACAGCCCCTCTTCCTATAAACCGCTGCTTCCGTGCTGCATCACTCCAGACCAAATAAACAAGAACAGCAAAATACAAGATTATTCTGTATGTGCTAGGTTAAATTAGCCTTTGGTTGACCATAGAAATATTTCATATGCACTCAATGAGTCCCCTTCAGTCTATTGTTTCCTATGCCCATGTAGCTGCTGTAAAGCATCTCTCTAAATACTGTTAACAGAGCAAAAGGTCAGGAAAGAAAAGAAAAATCTAGGTGACATTTCCTTGTAGCCTATTGACTGCTGCAGTAAAACATTGCAAGAAACACAATTGTATATAGGCGATGAAGCAACCAATTACCTATAAAGATGGCATGTAGTAAAAGGTGCAGGTAGCCTCCCCACTCCACCTTCACACTATGATCAATGATCAGATCTGTCAGAAGGATCACCGCTATGTTGCACCTACAAAAGAATATGAACTGGTCAAAAAAATTGCCTTACAGTTTCAGACTGAAACATATCAAAGGAATAATATACATGGAAATAAAAAGTATTCAGCTCTATATCTGCAGACATTAGGAGATGGGTGATAGGTATCAATTCTTTTCTCTCCCTGTCACTTAGCTTATGGATGTTTGTAAAGCTGTAAAATCAAGTTTAACTTTTAAGAGTCATGGAGACAAGGCTGAGCTGCAACATGCACGCCTCCTCTTACCCTGCATGATTGCTGTACAAGGCTCAGCCCAACCTGGACATGAATCACACAAGGCATGGAAGGGGTGGGGGAGGGAGGAGGCGTGCAAGCTGCAGCTCAGCACGGCCTCTATTACGTCTGAGCTTGAAAGTAAAACATAATTTTATAACTTTGCAAACAGCCATTAGCTTGAAAAAAAAAAAAAAAAGTATCATTTATTTTATCCTGCTATCGGCCAATGTCTGCAGCTCTAAGCATGATAGAGAGTTGACAGATTCGTTTCATATCATGTGACTGGTACCTGTGTAGTGATGTGCCAGGGGATGTGGTTTCTGGTAAATAATCCACAAGAGGTGACCAGCAACCTCCTGTGGGTGGAAAGGGTAGAGGCTCGGCTCGATTGTGTTCCATCACTTTTAAGCGCCAGTTAGAGAACAGTGGCATTGAGTCACCTGCAACACAACAAAAACAGTTCAATAGACAAGCAGAGACTAGCCTTAGTTTTACTGCAGTGCAATCCAAAAAAAAAAACACAGAACCTGATGGACCCCATAAATCATAAGTTACTGGGGTCAGCTGGGCACAGTTGTCTTTTGTTTAACCCCTTAAGGACTCAGCCCATTTTGGCCTTAAGGACTCTTAAAGACAATTTAATTTTTACGTTTTCATTTTTTCCTCCTCGCCTTCTAAAAATCATAACTCTTTTATATTTTCATCCACAGACTAGTATGAGGGCTTGTTTTTTGCGTGACCAGTTGTCCTTTGTAATGACATCACTCATTATATCATAAAATGTATGGCGCAACCAAAAAACACTATTTTTGTGGGGAAATTAAAACGAAAAACGCAATTTTGCTAATTTTGGAAGGTTTTGTTTTCACGCCGTACAATTTCTGGTAAAAATGACATGTGTTCTTTATTCTGAGGGTCAATACGATTAAAATGATACCCAATATTATATACTTTTATATTATTGTTGCGCTTAAAAAAAATCACAAACTTTTTAACCAAATTAGTACGTTTATAAGCCCTTTATTTTGATGACCTATAACTTTTTTATTTTTCCGTATAAGCGGCGGTATGGGGGCTCATTTTTTGCGCCATGATCTGTACTTTTTTTTGATACCACATTTGTATATAAAAAACTTTTAATACATTTTTTATAATTTTTTTTTAAATAAAATGTATTAAAAAAGTAGGAATTTTGGACTTTTTTAATTTTTTTTCGTTCACGCCGTTCACCGTACGGGATCATTAACATTTTATTTTAATAGTTCGGACATTTACGCACGCGGCGATACCAAATATGTCTATAAAAAATGTTTTTTACGCTTTTTGGGGGTAAAATAGGAAAAAACGGACGTTTTACTTTTTTATTGGGGGAGGGGATTTTTCACTTTTTTTTTTACTTTTACTTTTACATTTTTTTACATTTTTTTTTACACTTGAATAGTCCCCATAGGGGACTATTCATAGCAATACCATGATTGCTAATACTGATCTGTTCTATGTATAGGACATAGAACAGATCAGTATTATCGGTCATCTCCTGCTCTGGTCTGCTCGATCACAGACCAGAGCAGGAGACGCCGGGAGCCGCACGGAGGAAGGTGAGGGGACCTCCGTGCGGCGTTATGAATGATCGGATCCCCGCATCAGCGCTGCGGGCGATCCGATCGTTCATTTTAATCGCGAACTCCCGCAGATGCCGGGATCTGTATTGATCCCGGCACCTGAGGGGTTAATGGCGGACGCCCGCGAGATCGCGGGCGTCGGCCATTGCCGGCGGGTCCCTGGCTGCGATCAGCAGCCGGGATCAGCCGCGCATGACACGGGCATCGCTCCGATGCCCGCGGTTATGCTTAGGACGTAAATGTACGTCCTGGTGCGTTAAGTACCACCTCACCAGGACGTACATTTACGTCCTGCGTCCTTAAGGGGTTAAAGGGGTACTCCCGTGGAAAACTTTTTTTTTTTTTTTTTAAATCAACTGGTGCCAGAAAGTTTAACTGATTTGTAAATCCCTTCTATTAAAAAATCTTAATCCTTCCAGTACTTTTAAGGGGCTGTATACTAAAGAGAAATCCAAAAAAGAAATGCATTTCCTCTGATGTCATGACCACAGTGCTCTCTGCTGACCTCAGCTGTTCATTTTAGGAACTGTCCAGAGCAGCATATGTTTGCTATGAGGATTTTCTTCTGCTCTGGACAGTTCCTGAAATGGACAGCAGAGGTCAGCAGAGAGCACTGTGGTCATGACATCAGAGGAAATGCATTTCTTTTTTGGATTTCTCTTTAGTATACAGCCCCTAAAAAGTACTGGAAGGATTAAGATTTTTTTAATAGAAGTGATTTACAAATCTGTTTAACTTTCTGGCACCAGTTGATTTAAAAAAAAAAAAAAAAAGTTTTCCATGGGAGTACCCCTTTAACATATCCAAGAATGCACTCTCAGTTTCTGTTGTAACAGAAGCCATGACATGATCAGACACCAACTATCCAGTAGATAAATGATAGGTTGTCTTTATGGGGAAAAACATTTTAGCATGCTGACTGGCACTTAATGCTGCAGAAGACGTATGGATCTTGGACAAACCCACCAGCAATTGTCTCTGACACTATGATGACTAGAACATTGTGAATATTACAGGAAATTTCATTTAATTTTGGATATCAAATAATTTGGACTGTATTTCCCTGTTAATTCATTTAGATAAAAGGGTCATACCATAGTAGGTGACATGAAGTCACAAAAAAATGGCAACACTTAGAATTAATGTTAAAGGGGTACTCCACTGGTCAGCATTCGGAACTAAATGTTCCGAATGCTGTTTTCGAGCTGTGGGGGTCAGCCATGCCCTGTGATGTCATGGCCACGGGCCCTCAATGCAAGTCAATGGGGGGGGGGCGTGATGGACATCACGCCCTCTCCCATAGACCTAAATTGAGGGGGGCGTTGACGACCTCCACAGTGCGAAAACAGCATTCAGAACATTTAGTTCTGAAGGCTAGCCAGTGGAGTACCCCTTTAAGCACTGTGGCTTCTTTACAGCTCTTGTCCACTATATTGCAGACGTCTACAGCAAGAATCCATAAAGTGTGGTGGTCTGACCCCTAAGGATCACAGAGTTATGGCACTCTATAACAGGACTAGATGTGAATACCCAATTAAATCCTGTAAGACAAAGTCATAAACAAGAAAATGAAAAAAAAGTTATTACTTTTCTCCTCCTCATAAGACCCTCCAGAACTGCTGCTGTATCGGGACTCTAGTCTATGGTGTTGGCGGTTTAAGTTGCTGTTCAGACCACTGTAGATATCAAGATGGACATAGCTATAAAAAAGCATACAAGATTACATATTTTATTTAAAGCACAAAATATTAGATTATTGAAAATACTGATATATGATAGAAACCAACACTACATCCGTCCACAACAACATAGCATGGTCACACCAGCCATTTACAGCTTTTCTAAATGGATTATATCCTAAGCCTCTATGTGATCCTTGATCTTTTCCGCTGAACAAAAATGAATGCCAATCCTGAATTGTGTAATTCCCATACTGCATAGCATCTGTGCGAGGATTTTCTGGTGACCTCTTGTCCATACATAATCTTGTTTCTATACAGTATATGCTCCTCTCTTATTTCTATGAAACGCCAGTTTAGAATTTGCCTATTTCTGCTCCTGCTTTGTCATCCTGGAAATGTATTTTCTTCTATAGGATGGGTTACACACTAATTATTTAACCAATTCTATGCCAGCCTATTTGGGGCTTTGACAAATTATTGTGATTTGAAAAAAATAAAAATAAAAACTTTTGACCTCTTTGACAGATATCCTTACCATAGTCAGTCTCCTGCAGCGATACAAGGAGAGAAGTACTCAGCCATGAGCTTCTAATAATGGGTGAAGGTCTGAACATCCAGAGCTTGGATGACCAAAACTTTTCACATGTCTCAAAATTTTTAACTTTAAGGACCACGTTATGTTTTTTGTACTTTTTCATTATCTCAAGTCCCTAATTTATTAAGCTTGTTTTTTGGTGGCATGAGTTATACGTCTCAATGGCACCAAAGATACTGTTCAATTACCATCCAGGCATTGCAGGGCAGCAGTTGTATTGTTACATTTTATAAGCCAAGTGTATCGCTAAAAAACCTGGTCAACCCTGGCACACTGTTCCCAGCATTAAAGGGGTACTCCACCCCTAGACATCTTATCCCCTATCCAAAGGATAGGGGATAACAAGTCTGATTGCGGGGGTCCCGCTGCTGGGGAACCCTGCAATACAGCATGCAGCACCCACCTGTTTCTGCTCCGGAAGCGCTGGAGGGTATGGGTCCCGACCACGGAAACGGAAGATCGTGATGTCACGACTCCGCCCCCGTGTGAAGTCACGCCCCAGCCCCTCAATGCAAGTCTATAGACTTGCATTGGGGGGCGGGGCATGACGTCACGATCTTCCGTTCCCGTGGTCGGGACCCAGACCCTTCCGGAGCAGAAACAGGTGGGTGCCGCATGCTATACTGCGGGGTCCCTAGCGGCGGGACCCCCGCAATCAGACATCTTATCCCCTATCCTTTGGATAGGGGATAAGATGTCTAGGGGTGGAGTACCCCTTTAAGGCAGATAAGAGGTGTTACATTACTGAAAAAGAAAATGACTCACTTTTCTTCAATGCCATCCCTAGTATGCTTGTTCTCGTGGCTGCTGTCAGTCGGAGCTACCATTGTATTGCTGCTGGATATGGTTCCTGCTGAAACAATACACACAATAACCAAGAACAGTAGGTACATAGGAATACATCATCTACAGTGGGACATTACAATTGTGTTAGACATTCAGAATTTAGGAGCTTTAAATTGGAAAAGAGGTGCACCAACCAACATAATGGTGCATTATAAAATACATCAACCAAAATTATGACTATTTTTTTTTATATGATGTTTAATATACAAGTGACTAGAAGTCTTAATCTGGCCATACACATAAGAAAGCTGTTGGCCCCCAAATGCTTGTTCGGCCGACAAACATTTCTCACAATCCCCCCATACACATCCCCACTCAGCTCGACTGAGCATGCGTTTGCTTTCAATGAGGAGAGAAAGAACTGTGAATAGAACTGAATTGAAAGATGATAGATATTGAAATCTAACTACCCGATCATTCTCCCCAGGCAGCACATGTTGGGAGGCCCATCATCCGTGGGATTGGGCAACAATTTAAATCTAATGTGCATGGGCAGCTTACAGTTGCATAACTTTTAATTGTTTACATAAATTATTTAACCCCTTAATGACAAGCCCATTTTGACCATAAGGACACAGCCAATTTTATTTTAGCGTTTTTCATTTTTTCCTTCTAAAATCCATAACTCTTTTATATTTCCATCTACCGACCCATATAAGGGCTTGTTTTTTGCATGACCAATTGTAGTTTGTAATGAAACCTCTCATTTCACCAAAAAATGTATGGCAAACCCAAAGAATTATTTTTTTAGGGAGGAAATTTAAATGAAAACCACAATTTTGCATATTTTGGAGGGTTTCGTTTTCACACTGTACACTTTATGGTAAAAATGACATGTGTTCTTTATTCTGTGGGTCAACACTGTCAATATCCTAAAAATTATATTGCCTGATGAAGCTGCGCATGCGCAGCGAAACGCGTTGCATCTAATAAATCCATTGATTTTACTTGGCTGTCTGATGGTTCCTCTCTGCGCCAGACAAACTCCTGACTCCCTGGTCATTCGCTTTTGATTCTAAAAATTATATTTTGATAGTTCGGACCTTTATGCACGCGGCGATACCAAATATGTTTATAAAAAAAATTTTGTTTACGCTTTTTGGGGGTAAAATGGGAAAAAGGGACAATTTTCATTTTTATTGGCGGAGGGGATTTTTTACTTTTTATTTTTACATTTTTCAATTTTTTTTTTTTTTTTTTAACACGTATGTCCCCATAGGGGACTATCAATAGCAATCAGTTGACGGCTAATACTGTTCAGTGCTATGCATAGGGCATAGCACTGATCAGTATTATCGGCTATCGTCTGCACTGGTCTGCTCGTTCTCAGACCAGAGCAGAAGACCCAAGGAGACGGCCGGAGGCACCATTACAGAGGACCGGATGCCCGCGGCAGCGCTGTGGGCGATCATCTATTTTAACATGTGCATTGCGACAGATGCCGTGATCTGTATTGATAACGGCAACTGAGGGGTTAATGGCGGACATCGGCGCGATCACGGATGTCGGTCATTACTGGCGGGTCCAAGGCTGCTGATAGCAGCCGGGACCTGCCGTGTATGATGCGAACACTGCTCCGATGCTTGTGGTCATACACCGTGTCCTGGTGTGCTAAGTACCTCTGCACCAGGACGAACATTTAGATCCATGGTCGTTAAGAGGTTAAAGGGGATCTCCGGGATAGAAAAACGTATCCCTTATCCTAAGATGGTCAACAGGCTCCATTTAGAAAAAGAGCCAGGGCGTCGTGCGGGAGATCAAGGGAGAAGTGGGTCCAGGACGCTTCATTTAGAAGGAAGCCAGGGTGCCGTGCGGGAGATCAAGGGGAAAGGGGGTCCAGCAGTTGGAACCCCGCTATCTGACACTTATCGCCTATCCTCAGGGGATAAGTTATTCTATGTCAAAGTACTCCTTTAATAAAAATGAACATTACAGTATTTAATGTGCAAGAAATACAGGTGTATCCTTTTACCTGAGGTGACAGAGGGTATTTTATAGCTTGACGTGATGCGGTAATAAGGTGGATTGTCCATGTGCGTCACTCCAGAACTCACTGGGTCTGTAAGCTGCAGCTCATTGACCAGTTCCTCCAGTAGCTGCATGGTCTTATCTCTGCCCAGATACACAATCACCTTCTTTACCTGAACAAGGAAACACAAAATAAGGGCACATGGTTAAATAACAGTCCCTAATGGAGAGAGAGGAATGAGAGAGAGGAAGGCGGGTCCCAGCATTCAGACCTCCACAAATCAACTAATTATCCCTTATCCTATGAATATGGCATAACTTTGAAATCTTGGAATAACCCCTCATTTTGGGAAAGTAGAGATGTGTTCACATTTAATACTCACATAAGGCAAGAGGCTGGGTTCACTGTTTACACCACAAACGCTTATTAGAAAGTGCAAAATAATCTTCAGATTCTTCGGCCATCCATCTGCAAGGGTGGTCCATACGTTTTCAATTTCTGACCATGCCACCTCATCGCCATACTGGAAAACAGTGATCATATTTAGGTGAAACCTGTACTCGGCAATGATATCTCACGGTTTTCTTTGCAGCTTTTTTCATATTCATGTATTTCTTACAAGTGTTTTATTTGTTTTTTAAATATAGAGAATATAAGAAAAGCCAGGTGAAATTAGAAACATGCAACAATGCTCTGATTCCCCAAAATGCAATGCATTACCTTCGCCGTCATGTACAGCAAGTTATTCAAGACCATCGCTGTGGCTTGAGGTGAACCCCATCCCTCTCCTCTCAGCCAGCGTCTGCTGTTGACCATGACATCTCTGTCCCTCAACGACTCTTCTACATCATCCTCATGTCTACGGACTGTAGGCAAAGGCTTCAGATCTACCAGCTCTATGTTGTTCATCCAGGGAAGTAAATAGTGCAACATCACCTGGCGGCCAGCAGGGTGCGCAGTCTGTATTCGCTGACTGATTTCTTTGAACAAAAGTATGTAGCAAAAAATTTATTAATAAAACATTAAAAAATGTATTAAACATAAAAAAAAAATACCAAGTACGTTGTAGTAATGTTAGACATATCAATAAAATTTACATTATATAATTAAACTAGGTCTTTGACTTTGAAAACATTACAAGGTTGCAAACTGTGTAATGGTAACATGACCTTAATGAATAAATCTAAAAAGGGTCATGTGACTCATCAAAAGGACTATGGCATCCATTTTATTAGGGCATTATACAGACATCCTTAACTTTATAGGCCGGTCATAATGACAGGTTCACTATAAAGTGATTTATTATTACAATTAAATTTATATAGAATCCCATTATAATCGATCAACTTTGTACATAATACGTATTTTTATACACCGTTTCCTGCTATATTGTAAATTACAATGTAACCACAGAGCATACGTGAATTGTATTGTGTATTCATGAGTACTTCATAGGAAACCAAGCGTTCTACACACAAGTTTATAGGATTATAACTTTATGGGAATATACTGGAGCATGTGGACAAAATTTACAATAGGGGAATAAATGTACTGCTATGATGATACCACCTGAAAAAAGGAAAACGCAATACCTGAAAAAATAGCAAGTGTTAACTCTGGGTAGGTGCGAGCCAATTCTTCAGAGAGCTGGTAGTAAGATACGGAGTACAAATGTGGTAGTGGAGATGGGTGACTCAATATTCCATCCGTTCTGTGGACTTCTAACTTGTGAGCATATCGGAACATTTTCGGTTCCAGGATCTACAGAAAACCAATGGATACAACAAATATTCAGTATACATTCACAAACTGCCAGATGAAATATATAGCTGCAGTTTTAAACAATCTACAAAAAATCTATAGAAATCGTAAAAAGCTAAAATCGTGTTCTATGAAAGGGCCATAAAACCTGATTTACATCACAAGGCTATAAGGAGTTGTAGTAAATCACTGAAAAATGTTAAGAAAACACTGAGAGGCCAAGACATCACTCAGATCTGAATTCTTTACATTTTAGGCTGCTTTCACACTAAGAAGTTCACCCGTTAATAAACGTATGTTATTATGTATTATTAACGGACGTTTAATAACGGGTGGATTTATGGATGCTCACAAAACATCCGTCATACGGACGTTTTTACACCTCTGCCTACAGACTCCCACAGCCAGGACTACTACTACTCCCATAATGAAACAGACTTGTTTCCATGATGGGAGTAGTAATTCCCCACTGCGGGAGTCTGCAGACAGCTGGGGAGGCTACATTAGTGTTTGTACTACTACCCCCATCATGGAACAGACTGTTTCATGATGGGAGTTGTAGTACAGGGGCTGAGGGATTGATCGCACTGGGTCTCACTTCTGACACCCGATGCGATCAGAAGTTATTAAGCAGGGGAGCGGGCGGCATGCTCCGCAACCCTGCGGTCACAATGTATTTCTTACTTTCATTTTTAAATTCCCGCGGGGATCCCTGATTGGCCGATTCTGAGGAGCCAATCAGGGCTCCCTGCAGAGATTTTAATGGACAATGTGAGGGGACATGTTTATAATAAAAGTGTTGTGTGTGTGTGTGTGTGTGTGTGTGTGTGGGGGGGGGGGGGGGGGTCATAGAGCGCTATATATCTAGCCCCCGCCAGCGCATTAATAAAAATATGACCCCCGCCAGCGCATTTATAAGTATATATCTATACCCCCCGCCAGCGCATAATGTGACCCCCACCAGCGCATTTGTCCTAATTTTCTATTGCAGCGCTATATGTGACAACCATACCTATCAGAACGTTTTCTTCAGCTGCTCGGCCGATGATGCTGACAGATATGTGCTGGGGGGCAGACATATAGAGTTATCTGCCCCCACAGCACTTCTATATACATATACAGCTGCCGGTGCTATGAATGAATAGTATATCAGTCAGCATCATGGCTGAGTGGCTGCTGGATGTGCTCCTGACATATATACTTATCATATATATATAGCGCTGTACAAATGCGCTATATAAGACAAGTATATATGTCAGGAGCACATCCAGCAGCCGCTTGGCCGATGATCCTGACAGATATACTATGCATTCATAGATACGTTCTGATAGGTATGGTTGTCGCATATAGCGCTGCAATAGAAAATTAGGACAAATGCGCAGGTGGGGGGAATAGATATATACTTATAAATGCGCTGGCGGGGGTCATATTTTTATTAATGCGCTGGCGGGGTCACATTATGCGCTGGCAGGGGTATAGATATATACTTATAAATGCGCTGGCGGGGGTCATATTTTTATGAATGCGCTGGCTAGATATATAGCACATATGTCCCCTCACATATGCGCATTAAAATCCCTGCAGGGAGCCCTGATTGGCTCCTCAGTACCGGCCATTCAGGGCTCCCTGCGGGGAATTTAAAAATGAAAGTAAAAAATACATTGTGATCACAGGGTTGCGGAACATGCCGCCCGCTCCCCTGCTTAATAAGTTCTGATCGCATCGGGTGTCAGAAGTGAGACCCAGTGCGATCAATCCCTCAGCCCCTGTACTACAACACCCATCATGGAACAGAGTCTGTTCCATGATGGGGGTAGTAGTACAAACACTAATGTAGCCTCACCAGCCACCGGCAGACTTCTGCAGTGGGGAATTACTACTCCCAGCATGGAAACAAGTCTGTTCCATGATTGGAGTAGTAGTAGTCCCTCAGCACTGCAGGAGTCTACTGATGTCACCTCTTCTGAGCATGCTCAGTAAAAATAATGTCCGTTACATTAACAGGCATTAACGGGTGTTGTATGTCGGCCATAGACTTCAATGTTAAAAATAACATACGTTAATTTACCCGTTTCTTGTGACGTGCGAAAAATTTGTGCATGTCACGTTATTTCTCCAGTCACAACTAACGTACGTTAGTCATGACGGGCTATAACGTGTGACAAAGGGTAAACGAAAAAACCCATTGACTTGAATGGGGTTGTTTAACGTGTGTTAATAATTATGTTTCAAACGTACGTGTATTAACGGGAGAACCTCATAGTGTGAAAGCAGCCTTACTGAAAATTTGTCTTGTAACTTGCAGTAGCAATTTTCACCACTACTATAGGTTTTGTTAGAAAAATGCATCAGAATGGTGACAAGGTGACTTTGGTGCCCTCACTGGTGTTATAGAGTCCATGAGAGGGCCCTCCATGGTGCACAGCCATTTCTCATTCCCTCCATTCCAGGGGGTGGGACCAGCGCTGTTTGCAACAGGCAGTGGTCAAATTGCAGGGAAGGGAGACACCTAGTGGCCAAGACTTTAGAGATTTTTTTTTCTGGGGTAAGGAGTCATTTTTGGTAAATGAAGTGATTTGCAAATATTTTCGAAATCACATCGGATAGGGAAGTTGTCTGAAATGACATTTATTTAAGATAACATAACTTATTTTGTTTTAATCAGGGTTTTTTAAGGTTTTCCCTTTAAAACAGAATTTTCATTTATTGTCTGGTATATTATAATCCCTGCTTTTATATGCGTAACATGTTTTTCTTATAACACAACAAGGTTACAGCATAACATATACCTCAAGAACAGGCTTTACGCACACAGACCTTTATACAGGAAATTATGATCATTGCTTGGATATTGGACTTTATACTTACGTGGTACAGTAAACAATGTTTACAAACCTGCAATAACTGCATAGCAACTTCATAGATATCCCTGGCAGAATCAGCCGCCTTAAACAGGATGAGATTAAGGAGGGTAACTGTGTCACACTGGTAATCCCTAGAGACCGATTACAGAGATTGCACTGATCATCATCATCATCATCATCACACGAGTCAATCTACATGCTTTCAGCACAATGTTCATGTATAATGTACACATAAAATATCAGAAATACCTGTTCTGGAAAACACTGGCTATGGCTTTGAAGCAGCCAGAAGCCACTCTTTTGGAGCCAGTGTAGCAGCGGTCGACCGCCCAGTACATAAGGTTGCTCTGGTCCGGATTGAGTTCTAACAGAAGCATAACTGCTTCACACCCCAACTGATGGACCTGAAGGACAGAACCAATAAAACTTTCTTATTAATCAATATGTGATATACAAAGCACCATAAATCGCTATATTCGGGTAAACACAATGGCAAGGAGTGAAAATTGTAGGGTGCCATGAGGATGAACAGAGATTATACACTTTTCTAAATAATTTTTTAATAATAGAAAGTAAAGTTTTTTTGTTTCTTAATACACAACATGAGCCATGTATAGACTGACTCCCTTGTGGTACTAATATTCACAACAAGCTTATCTACAGATACAGTGCAACCAGGGCAGATTTGCTGAGCTCCTATAATGCAGTGAGACACTTCTTTATGCTATAGCTAATTACTGTACTGTATACAGGTGTGTCTGGGCAAACCTTTGACGTACAATTGGCACAGCATGTCCTGTGTATACACCGGGCGAGTAAAAAAGGCTGAGAGATTTCAGCCCTAAAGGCTGCACTTATAACAAAAGATTACTGCAATATTTATTTTAAATAGAGCATTCAGGGATGTTGAATTCCTATCACTCAACACCCGAGACATGCAGTTCCTGGCGCCGGGCAGGTGAATTTTTCAGGCCCTTAGCCATCCTTCGGGCAAGCAGAGCTGGACCTGAAAGCACCTGACAATCACGGCAGCGCTCAGAGGAGTGTATGGAGCGGGCTCCGGACTCGTGCCTACTCTGCAGCCCCCCCCGGTAGTTTTCAGTAGCTTGGGGCCGCCACTAATAGCCAGCATGTGGCGATCGCCGCGACTGGCTATTTACCCTTTAGATCGTCACTGTTAAAGCTGACAGTGGAGTCTAAAAAGACATGTGAATGCTCCCTGGTGGGCTAGTGGGGTGGATCACCCCCATGCAGCGCTATAGAGGTAGTCGGCATGCTTAACTCTGTTCCCTGGTGTCTGTGGCTCTGATAGAGCCTGGCTGGACTAGACTCTATCAATAGATTGCAGAGCACACAGATCAATGGAGTTCAATAGAACTCTATTGATCTGCATGAGGAATCTAATGATTCCTCCTAAAAGTCTCCTAAGGAACTAATAAAGTGAAGAAAAAATAAATAAATAAATAAAAAATAAAAAAGGTTTTAATAAAAGTTTAAAAAGACACATTAACCCTTTCAATAATTAAAGTTCAAATCACCCCCTTTTCCTATATAAAAACATGTAAAACATAATAAAAATATTTGGTATGGCTACGTACGTAACTGTACAAATTATTAAAATATAACATTATGTATCCCGTACCGCAAATAACGTAAATGTAAAAAAAAGAAAAAAATTACCTAACCACAGAATTGCAATTTTTATAATATCCCAGAAAAAAAGCGATTAAGGGTCTATTTACACGTACAGTATTCTGCACAGATTTGATGCGCAGATTTGATGCACAGGATTTCAAGTCATTCAGTTTATATTCAAATCTGCAGCAGAAAATCCTGCACATCAAATCTGCGCAGGATACTATACATGTGAATAGACCCTAAAAAGTGAGATCGATACCAATACAAAAAACAGATTATGGTGCAAAAAATGAGCCCTCATATATCCTTGTATGCGGAAAAAAATAAAAAAAATAAAAAGTTCTGAATTATTTTTAAATTGGTAAAACATGACAAAAACTATACAAATCTGGTATTGCTGTAATGAGGCCGGTCTAAAAGTATCAAAAGAACATGTTAGCTCAACCACAATGTAAATGGCGTAGAAAAGAAACCCACTAAATTTGCTAAATTATCTTTTACTATTTCAATTTCATAATCAAGGTATCATTATAGTAGTTATTTATGGCTATTATAGGGAGAGGATGAAAAAATTTGTGTAAAAGTGAAAATTGGCCAGGCCAAGTGGATCGTCATGAGGGACAAGTAGATTTTGCTCCATTTTAGTCCCGTGGAAAGTAGTTTTTTTTAATAAATTTCCACACCCCTGAGCATGCTATAAATTATTTTTTTATCAAGTTTTTATGTAACCCGTATTTAAATTTTTTCCCTAATTTTCAATTGTATTAAGTATATCTTAAAAGAATACTGAATTTTAGCAGTTTCCATTCTGGTCACAAGTCCTAAAACTAAACAGACTTCCTCTTCTGTACAGATCATATCCCAGCAGTGCCCATTGGGGCAAAAAAGTATTTAGTCAGCCAACAATTGTGCAAAATCTCCCACTTAAAAAGATGAGAGAGGCCTGTAATTTTCATCACAGATATACCTCAACTATGAGACACATAATGAGAAAAAAAAAAACCATAAAATTACATTACTGATTTTTAAATAATTTATTTGCAAATAATGGTGTAAAATAAGTATTTGGTCATCTACAAACAAGCAAGTTTTCTGACTCTCACAGACCTGTAACTTCTGCTTTAAAAGGCTCCTCTGTCCTCCACTCATTACCTGTATTAATGGCACCTGTTTGAACTTTTTATCAGTATAAAAGACACCTGTCCACAACTTCAAACAGTCACACTCCAAACTCCACTATGGCCAAGACCAAAGAACTGTCGAAGGACACCAGAAACAAAAAATTGTAGACCTGCACCAGGCTGAAAAGACTGAATCTGCAATAGGCAAGCAGCTTGGTGTGAAGAAATCAACTGTTGGGGAAATTATTAGAAAATGGAAGACATACAAGACCACTGATAATCTCCCTCAATCGGGGGCTCCACGCAAGATCTCACCCCGTGGTGTCAGAATGATCACAAGAATGGTGAGCAAAAATCCCATAACCACGCAGGGGGGATCTAGTGAATGACCTGCAGAGAGCTGGGACCAAAGTAACAAAAGCTACCATCAGTAACACACTACGCTGCCAGGGACTCAAATCATACAGTGACAGGCGTGTCCCCCTGCTTAAGCCGGTACATGTCCAGGCCCATCTGAAAATTAGCTAGAGAGCATTTGGATGATCCAGAAGAGGATTTAGAGAATGTCATATGGTTAGATGAAACCAAAACAGAACTTTTTGGTAAAAACACAACTCGTCGTGTTTGGAGGAGAAAGAATGCTGAGTTGCCTCCAAAGAACACCATACCTACTGTGAAGCATGGGGGTGGAAACATCAGGCTTTGGGGCTGTTTTTCTGCTAAGGGACCAGGACGACTGATCCGTGTAAAGGAAAGAATAATTGGGGCCATGTATTGTGAGATTTTAAGTGAAAACCTCCTTCCATCACCAACGGTGAGACATGGCTGGGTCTTTCAGCATGACAATGATCCCAAACACACCGCCTGGGCAACAAAGGGTTGGCTTCGTAAGAAGAATTTCAAGGTCCTGGAGTGGCCTAGCCAGTCTCCAGACCCCACCCTATAGTAAACCTTTGGAGGAAGTTGAAAATCTGTGTTGCCCAGCGACAGCCCCAAAACATCACTGCTTTAGAGGAGATCTGCATGGAGAAATGGGCCAAAATACCAGCAACAGTGTGTGAAAACCTTGTGAAGACTTACAGAAAACTTTGACCTCTGTCATTGTCAACAAAGGGTATATAACAAAGTATTGAGATAAACTTTTGTTATTGACCAAATATTTATTTTCCACCATAATGTGCAAATACATTCTTAAAAATCAGACAATGTGATTTTATGGATTTTTTTTCTCATTATTTCTCTCATAGTGGAGGTATACCTATGATGAAAATTACTGGCCTCTCATCTTTTTAAATGAGAAAACTTGCACAATTGGTGGCTGACTAAATACTTTTTTGCCCCACTGTAGATAACAGGAACAGCTTTTGCTCACAGATCAGCTTTCCCCTCTCTGTAGAATGACCTCTGAAGAGGGCACAGAGAATGCCCAGTAAGGTTTCCAATTTATGTGAATGGGACAAGTCCTGTCTATTGTTGCCTATGTTCTGCTGTAAAGCAGATCTCTAAATGCTATTAAACAGTTGAGGCAAGAAGGCAGTCCCCCCATAATAATGTACAAAAAATGTTAGAAAAATTACAATCAGAAAATAGAAACAGATTAGAAAAAAAAAATCTAGGCAACACGTTCATTTTAAAGGTTACGCAACTTTTTCTGTACCTTCAGTACATGTAATTTGCAGAAACATGTGCCTTAAAAGGTCAACTGAATATACCAAATCCACATTTCACCAGAATAGGCTGTTCATTTGTACCTTGAGAAGTCTGGAACAGTCCAGTCTCAATCCAGACTTCTCCAGGGAATCACAACACTTTTAAAGCAGAACTACTTTTCCAAGACTACATA
This sequence comes from Hyla sarda, assembly GCF_029499605.1. NCBI lineage: Eukaryota > Metazoa > Chordata > Amphibia > Anura > Hylidae > Hyla > Hyla sarda. The sequence continues at coordinate 91,672,858 of NC_079189.1, forward strand.
AATCAACAGCAGATTCATTTGATTCTGATTAGCCAAATATTACTGTAGATTATGGAAGAAAGTATGTTGTATGTATATTACCATGCGTTAGGATAGGTCATCAATATCAAATTGGTTAAAAGTCCATTTCCTGACACCCCTACCAACCTAGTGAATAAACCAGCCACAGTGACGCACACCCTCAAGCTTCCTTACCTTTTACTAGGCACAGCGCCACACATTCATTAGTGGCTGTACCTGGTATTGCAGTTTGTCCCATTGACTTCAGACTCTTATCAATCTCATATTGATGGCCTATTCAAGGATATGCTATGAGTTATTAATTAAGCGAAAAATCCCTGTTAAAGGTATCCTCTCATTAGGAAAAACACATGTTTAGGTGCTTTGTTAAGAAATCTAGATCTCATAGAAGGGGATTCCCTACATAGAAGCCCTATAACAGTTCCAAAAATAAATGGCGATCACCAGGAGAGGTGCTTGTAGGCATGCAGTCGTCGTAACAGACAATCCCTTTAGGGTATAATGGAGATAACACACAGTGGAAGCAATATAAATGAAGCAGTGCTATGTTACCCTTTTGTCCTGGGAATCCAGAATGTTATCCAGCCATTTATACAGATAACCATCTGATGAAAGTCCAACATTATCTGCAACGGGGCCGCAACAGAGCACAGCTGACATTGCCTGCAAAAGGAAGGTTAAGAAAAGTCAGTATTCTGCATGTGTCTCCGTTTGTGTCATAATCTTTTCATAATGATTCTTTTTTCGTTCATGAACTTTTGCCTTCATGTTGTGGAATCTTGTGAAATGTTCTTTATATGCATACTTTATAGATCAAACACTAGGAAAGCAAATACAATAAAGACTTCTTCTGCGACAGTTGTAGGAGGAAACATAATAAACCTAAGTCTACAGATTCCATTTCTGATCACACAGCATGTAGGGGGCACAGCATTGTCCGTCATCTTTTCATACTGTCAGACCATCTCACAGTTCTATTAGTCAGATGTAAAGGAAAGTAACACACAGAACAATTACTGTCAAAATTACCTTTTGTTATTAGCAATAGTCATTATCAGCTCTGTCTAACATTATCTATGGCAACTAAGTGTATCAAGTATCAAAAGAATTCTGACAGAAGAGAGCACTTGGGATCGGAGGATTAGCCTACCTACACTCTGGTGCTACGTGATCTGTTTTTACTCCTGTAGTTGCTCTCCAATGATTTAATATGTGAGAATTAAAATTAATTTGGCATTCTTAACACTTATTAAAAGTAAGAGACTCCAAATCTCACCTGTGAAATGTCAGTGTGACCTACATTCATTAAAGGGGGTTTCCTATAGTATAAGTAATCAATGTCTAATAAGAGGGGGTCCAGCGACAGATAGGTTAGGGGGTGGGGGTTGGGTTGGCGATGTCCTAGCAGTGGCTGTAAACAAGATTAAGTCAGAAGCATGGCCATGTTTATTTAGCCATTCCATATTTCCCATACAATTCCATGGAGGGAACTGCTGGCATATGTTACCACTGCTTTGTTTGGTTTTCTCAACATGTAGAGCAGGGTCAGAGACATCTGTTTTATCTGTTGGGACCCCTACTTATCAGATGGTTAAACCTTTTAGACTCCAAAAAATGTATGTATTTACGTGTGCACAGGTTTATCACCTTTGCACATCTGGACAATTTACAATGTAAATATAGTCCCAATTTTATTATAGTCTTATGGTACCACAGGTTCCATACAGGATTTCTTCGTGTTTTGTCATGTACCTGTACAAGGCCCTTTCATGAGTCACACATTGCCTTACAGGGTAGCTACTTATAGATAGACTGTTCTTCCTTCTAGAGGAGGGGTGTTCAACTACTTTTAGTAAGAGCCCGATTATCTAGGTTTTTCAGTATAATACTGTGCTCTGGGTATAATACTTCCACACACTGTGCTCTGGGTATAATACTTCCACACACTGTGCTCTGGATATAATACTTCCACACACTGTGCTCTGGGTATAATACTTCCACACACTGTGCTCTGGGTATAATACTTCCACACACTGTGCTCTGGGTGTAATACTTCCACACACTGTGCTCTGGGTATAATACTTCCACACACTGTGCTCTGGGTATAATACTTCCACACACTGTGCTCTGGGTATAATACTTCCACACACTGTGCTCTGGGTATAATACTTCCACACACTGTGCTCTGGGTATAATACTTCCACACACTGTGCTCTGGGTATAATACTTCCACACACTGTGCTCTGGGTATAATACTTCCACACACTGTGCTCTGGGTATAATACTTCCACACACTGTGCTCTGGGTATAATACTTCCACACACTGTGCTCTGGGTATAATACTTCCACACACTGTGCTCTGGGTATAACACTTCCACACACTGTGCTCTGGATATAATACTTCCATACACTGTGCTCTGGGTATAATACTTCCATACAGTGTTCTCTGGGTATAATCCTCCCATACACTGTGTCCTGGGTATAATACTTCCATACACTGTTCTCTGGGTATAATACTTCCAGATGCTGTGCCCCTGTATATTATACTGCCACACACTGTGCCCCTGTATATTATACTGCCACACACTGTGCCCCTGTATATTATACTGCCACACACTGTGCCCCTGTATATTATACTGCCACACACTGTGCCCCTGTATATTATACTGCCACACACTGTGCCCCTGTATATTATACTGCCACACACTGTGCCCCTGTATATTATACTGCCACACACTGTGCCCCTGTATATTATACTGCCACACACTGTGCCCCTGTATATTATACTGCCACACACTGTGCCCCTGTATATTATACTGCCACACACTGTGCTCCTGTATATTATACTGCCACACACTGCTGAATCTACGTAATCCCCTTGTGCCATTATTCCCCCCCCCCCCTCCCTCTTAATCCCCTTGTGCCAGGGAGAGAAATAATGGCTCTTTACAGAGAGCTGCCGGTATTTGTCAGTGCATTGGCGTACCCCTAGGGGTATGCGTACCACCGATTGAGAACCCCTGGCCTATAGGATTCCTCCCCAGAGACTGCCTTGTATCTGCTCTCTTCTCTTTCTCCAGTCTGTGTCAGCTGGTCTCCAAGGATTTTCATCCCCATACCTACAATCTGAGCAGTTGTCTCACTCCTCCCACTCTCTGCTATAACTGGTAACAGAGCGAACAGAAAGTCCACACAACAGATTTATCTAATCTTTGAGTAACAGCTAAATAACAGGACATACTAATGAAGACTCTAAAAAAAAATCCTTGGAACTATAGCGCCAATTTTGGATTAGGATACTACGCAGGGATAAAAAGCAGTAGTGTGAATTACCCTGATTCAGGTGTACATAAATAAGTTCCTGTAAGGCTCAAGTGTCAAAAACATTTCTGACCCTTCTATTTGGTTGGTCATGTAATGTAATGAGTTCTGTTTACTTGAAGTCAAAGGCAGGCACAAGACAAGCTAAAATAAACTCCCCTGCTTCGGCCTACTTCCCACCTTCCTATGTATGCGCCATTTTCACATTTACGGTAATAACTCAAGAAGACACCTGAGCACGTTTATTAGTTTATTTTGCTATTTTATAATGCTTTGTATGGTTTACAAGAGTTTCTTTTGTTTACTGTTGGCCAAGGCTAACTTTATCCAACAATGCCGCGAGTTGTTCTTGGTATTATTATCCTGCATTTTTATGTACCTGATATTTTTTAATAAAACAAGTTTAAAAAAAAAAGAAGAAAAACAAAGCATTTTTAACACTGTCTTAAAGGTGTACAATAAATTAAATAAAAAAAAAATACTTCTTAGGCTATATAAACGGTATCCATGCAGGCTTTATACACATTCATATAAAAAATGACTGTGCGGCAGTGCAGAGGTTACTAAAGTAAGCAATCTGTTGCATACAATAAGAACTGGATGTGTTTATGGTTATAAATACAGAGAGCTTTATCTTGTGCAGAAAACTTTTGTGATCCAAGCACCTATAATGGTTATTCTGAGCAATGACCTAGAAACAGATGTGTTCTCCCTGTTCATCCATTTAATCCTCCCTTGGATGGAAAGCATTCTATTGGTCAGCAAGAGCATATAAGACAAGGGGTAGAGGAGAAATAAGTGAAATCTGTGAGAATATCTGTAAGGTGTCTTAAAGGGTATCCACATCTTTAATTGAAATAACTTTCTAAATAAATTCAAATTTCCTACCATTTCGGCCTTATTCATTTGTGCCTCCGAGGCACGGATATATACACAAAATCTGTCAGCATAACAGTGTTCATATAGGCATGGGCACATTTAATTCAATGACCATAGTCAAGGAAGTGACTATGGTCGGGTCATTTTTTGAGCATATATAAGTTTTGGCTTGGACTGAAAAGCACAGCAAACCAAACTTATAAGTCAAAGCCAAAACTCTTGATTCAGTCACCTGTCTGGATGTCTCCCATGTGTCCCTAACTTACGTATCGTAACATTCACAGTGTAGAGACATCATTGATGCTTTGTGATCATTGTTAAATATGAAAAAGTAGCTTACCTTTAGCGCACAGTACTGGTGCCTGTTTATCTGCATATTGCGATCACTGTATCTGTCTAGTGGGGTGAACATTATGCTAAAAGGCCCGGCCCAATGACTGAATAACATAAAGAGACTATGGCGCAGACTCTGCTGGGGAAAAATGCTTCTTCTCTGGTGCACTGGAAACAAGCAGAACATCCACATCAATACCTATAAACCATTTACTAGTAAATTCTTTATATCAGCATCTCTGCTTGTACATGCCATTGTCCTGAACAGTATGAATTCCCAGTTACTACCCTGAAGATCTGAGGGTAGAATAAAAGCTTTGCTCTATAGCCACCTGTGATCTAGCAGCACAGCAGACACAATGTTGTAAAGCATCCAGATTGTGCTGACAGGTGAACACATAGAATGTAGATCCTGAGAACAGCATGGAGGATGTACAAGGTGCTCGAGGCCCTTCTACCAGAAACATGACAATAAATACATTTTATAAATATGCTACTCTACAATATTGCACTGACTGCTATTTAAGAGCCCCCCCAGTCCTCCACAAGAATACAGAAGAGAACCCCCCCCTGTCTTGAATGATAATGACAACTTGCTCTCACAGGTGGAATCTGTCCCAATTTTCTCTATTGGGTTCCCCCACATCCTCTCCCCATGAATCCCTCTTCTAAACTTGTCTAGGTTTTATGTGCCCAATTCCTCACTCTGTAGCCTCCCATGTGCTTTGATTCTTTAGAGGGGGCATTCTATTTGTATCCACATATTACCGTATATACTCGAGTATAAGCCGACCCGAATATAAGCCGAGGCCCCTAATTTTACCACAAAAACCCAGGAAAAGTTATTGACTCGACTATAAGTCTAGGGTGGGAAATACATCATCCCCCCCCCCATGTAATCATCCAGACCCCCGTCATCATCCCACCCCTTCATCATCACTGCCTGTCAATCCCTTCATCAGTGGTCTTCAACCTGCGGACCTCCATATGTTGCAAAACTACAACTCCCAGCATACAGAGACAGCCATCGGCTGTCCAGGCATGCTGGGAGTTGTAGTTTTGAAACCTCTAGAGGTCCGCAGGTTTAAGACCACTACAGCCTTCGTCATCACCCCCCCCCCCCCCCCCTCATCAACACCGGCTGTCAATCCCTTCATCAGTGGTCTTCAACCTGCGGACCTCCAGATGTTGCAAAACTACTGTTGTAGTTTTGAAACCTCTGGAGGTCCGCAGGTTGAAGAACACTGTGCGTCGTCGTCAAGGCAACATCACTACTCCGGTGCCGGACCCGAAGCAGGGAGAAGAGGCCCCCCCCACCCCGGTGAAAATGGACAGCCAGCAACGACTATCCCTCCCCACTAGACGGTCCCTGCAGCATAGATGGCCTGGACCAGCTCACCCTAACTTCCCGCCGAGAAGAGAGGAGTACAAAACAAAAGGGGAGCTGGATGATGACGAAGGCCGCAGTGGTCTTCAACCTGCGGACCTCCAGAGGTTTCAAAACTACAACACCCAGCATGCCCGGACAGCCGATGGCTGTCCGGGCTTGCTGGGAGTTGTAGTTTTGCAACATCTGGAGGTCCGCAGGTTGAAGACCACTGATGAAGGGATTCACAGGCGGAGAGTTCACTCGAGTATAAGCCGAGGGGGGCGTTTTCAGCACAAAAAAATGTGCTGAAAAACTCGGCTTATACTCGAGTATATACGGTACATGTTCTCAGACACATGCAATAAATGCCGTACATGATTACTCGCTTACAGCTGGCATACTTGTGAATGCAGAATACTAAAACAAAATTATCTACTGGAAAACTGGGGGAAAAAAGAAATAGTAACCAATAATGTATAAGTATGGGAATACCTGGAACGTTTTGAATGATATTGGCCACCAAGGCACTAAAATGGCATCGGATATCTTTCAGTGTATCAGAGTCCTTCTCATTCTCTGCTTCCAGTAACTGTCTGGTTAAGTCCACGTATTCTAGCAGAGTATTGTTCAGGGAATGTGTCTCATTATCAAGGCCTCCACTTGCACTAGAAATGATAGGAAAAAGGTGAATCTACTTCTCACAGACAAAGTAAACTTATGTAAAATGTTTCTACACAGACCATGCCACAGTAGACAAAAGAAGAGCTAGCACCGGACATTGTCCCTCTTGCAGGTGACAAATCCAGATGCCAATCCGTATACAAATCCACAAACATACATGTGGTCAAAGCAACATCAGGAGGCCCAGACTTGTGGTTTTTTTAAATGGGTTATCCAGGAAAAAACTTTATTTTTTTATTTTTATATCAACCGGCTTCAGGAAGTTAAAAAGATTTGTAAATTACTTCTATTAAAAAATCTTAATCCTTTCAGTACTTATGAGCTTCTGAAGTTAAGGTTGTTCTTTTCTGTCTAAGTCCTCTCTGATGACACGTGTCTCGGGAGCCGCCCAGTTTGGAAGAAAATCCCCATAGCAAACCTCTTCTAAACTGGGCGGTTCCCGAGACACGTGTCATCAGAGAGCCCTTAGACAGAAAAGAACAACCTTAACTTCAGAAGCTCATAAGTACTGAAAGGATTAAGATTTTTTAATAGAAGTAATTTACAAATCTGTTTAACTTTCTGGAGCCAGTTGATATATAAAAAATTGTTTTTTCCTGGATAAATTTTATTCTACCAAGAAGTTACAATGTAACGTTTTGGCAGAAAAAGTTCCCTTCTCCAGCATTACTTAGTAATGTCGAAGCGTTGCATGGTAACTTCTTGGTGGAATAAAAATGAAAGCGTCTGAACAATCTGAGCCATGTGATCTTGCTGTGACTGCAGGTTTGATCGTATACCAGGCTACATACAGAATACACAGGCTCCTCTACTGATATATGGGATGTAACCTGCAAAAGCAGAAAGGCTAATTTTTCTGATAACCTGTGCCTTGTTTAATTGTTCACGCGCATAGAAGGGTCTAGTATAGAGCCAAATGGCATCCATGTTCTACAGTAGATGCTTTGGTTCAAGAGAGGAATTAGTCCATACATACAGAATGTTCTTCTGTGGGATATGTGCAAAGCTCACAGAATAAAATCTGTGGCATACAGATCTACAGTAAGAGGCCATAAACTTGAATGCCTCCATATTGTGGACATGCGCTACACTGGAGCATTATTTGCCTAATGATACCCTATTGGTGTTCAGCGGAAGTCCGATCCTAAAAAAAATTATTCAAGCCCCATTCACTTAAATAGAGCTCCTGATGAAGTCCCCTACACAGTCAATGGACTGGTGCTGCTGTGCAGGTAAAGATTGTGACGTGACTACAGAGCAGAATAAGTATTACAGAGACCCTTTACTTTAAGGATCAGTGGGAATCCCAAATGTCAGAAGCCCACAAATCATAACAGGATGACATATTCTACTTGACACTATGACATGGAAAAAACCCTTTAAGCCATGCTAATTTCTAAAAGACTGTATCTTATGTAAATGTTAAAGGGATTGACAGTGGTCAGACCCCTCACAATCTCCTGAATGGGTCCCCAGCTCATACTGCAGATGGCTTGCTCTCCATTCACTTCTATGGGAGCACCAGAGACTAGAATTATGTAATATGGCATCTCCGACACTCCCATAGAAATGAATGGAGCATGTGCTGTCCCGGACACTTATCCCCTACCCAGTGGATAGGGGATAAATTGTATTTCAATGGACAGCCATTTAATAACACTTGGTCGTACACATTAGGGATAGTCTTGATGAGTACAGTCTTGCATCATTCCATACATTAGGGAGAGATTTATCAAAATCTGTCCCAGAGGAAAAGTTGCTGAGTTGCCCATAGCAACCAATCAAATTGCTTCTTTAATTTTTGAAAAGGCTTCTGAAAAATGAAAGAAGCGATCTGATTAATTGCTATGGGCAACTCAGCAACTTTTCCCCTGGACAGGTTTTGATAAATCTCCCCCTATTAGTATAAATACAAAGTTAGCATAATAATTTGCATGGATGGTAGCTGAGCGGAGAGAAAAAAAATACTGCATGTCATATTCCGGACAGATCCCATTGACAATCCTCATTCAAGTCAATGGGATCTGTCCGGACCTGGTGGTGTCAGTTGTGCCCTGAATGGATCGCAACACATTGGTTGTGTGAATCTCGTCTAAATGAAACAGATTCAGATGGTCTCTGATAGAAAACTGCTGGGCAGCACCTCCCATTACTGCCCACTTTTAGCTGACAATTTGGAGCATGTTTATGCTAGGACCAGAATAACTGATCTTTTGTTTGATTTCAACACAATGCAGACTTTAAGTCAAGGCTACTGTGGTAACCCATCACTTGTCAATATGGCAGCAGCAGTCTGAGGTAAATATAGAAAATGTCACTACATGTTAATAATGTACATAGGGGGAAAATAATTCCCAACATCTACCTGTGACTAATGACACCAGCATCTGCCAGCAGTTCAAATATACGGACCAGCTGCACTCGTAAAATATCTCGACGCCTGCGCCGCTTCATATTCTGTGGAGAGAAAAAAAAGTTCAAATTAACATTAAAACTATTTTGTAAAATGCTTAAAAAGATAGTTTGGAACTATAATATGGATGACCTATTTGCACCAATCAGCTAACTTCATTGTCTACCAGGCAGAGCATCCTACATTTTGTAGTGGATGAGCCTAGTACATCCCCATTTGCTTAAATTAAACTGAGTGGTGCAGCCAAATGTAAAGCTCTGTGGCTACAATGCCTAATAATTCAGTTTATTGTAAGGGGGTACTGGAAGTCCGATTTCCACCAAACTAGTATTTGTGGCCTACCTGAAGTGTCTACAACTCCTAATACAGGGGGAGATTTATCAAAACCTGTGCAGAGGAAAACTTGACCAGTTGCCCATAGCAACCAATCAGATCGCTTCTATTTTTCAGAGGCCTTTTAAGATATTCAAGAATCGGCAACTAGTCAGCTTTCCTTTGCAAAGGTTTAGATTAATCCAACCCCACCCCACCCCCCTCCTTAGTCCCCAAAAAAACCTTTTATAAGTTCATTATAAGAAATGTTGCCTTTGAGGTATTTGCAACTGACAAGGTACCATCGATTTTTTTGTCTAATGCACATGGCCAACTTTAAATCCTGTTTAGTTATTTTATACTGATCTATTTTAGAGGCTAGTTCCCTAACCTGTGCTACATTTACGCAAAGGGGCTACTCATGTCATGCTGCAGCCTTGTGCTAAAATTAAAACATAAAAATGTAAGTCACCCCCCCCCCCCCCAATTATTCTACATGATTATAAGTATTCAGACCCTTTACACAGTACTCAGTTGAAAAACCTTTGGCAGGGATTACAGTCCCCAGTCTTCTTGAATATGATACCACAAGGTTTGCAGACATGGATTTGGGGATTTTCTGCCAGTTTTCTCTGAAGATCCTCTAAAGCTCTGTCAGGTTGGATGAGGTTGATGGTGGAAGCCATATTTTGTTCTCTGGAGATGTTCCATTGAGTTAAGTCAGGGCTCTGGTTTGCTCAACCATGGACAATTACAAAGTTATACCTCAGACACTTCTGTGTTGTCTTGGCTGTGTGCTTAGGGTCATTGGGGGAGATTTATCAAAACCTGTGTAGTTGCCCATAGCAACCAATCAGCTCGCTCCTTTCATTTTTAAAGAGGCCTGTGAAAAATGAAAGAAGCAATCTGATTGGTTGCCATGAGCAACTGCACCACTCTTCCTCTACACAGGTTTTGATAAATCTCCCCCATTGTCTTGTTGGAAGGTAAAACATCCGACCAGTCTGAGGTCTAGAGCAAGTAAGATCAGGTTTTTAGTAAGAAAATCTCTGTACTTTGCTCCACACCAGTTCCTCAACCCTACATGTCTCCCTGTCACAGCTGCTGAATAACATCCTCCCAGCATGACGCTGCCACCACCATGCTTCACGGTAGGAATGGTACAGGGAAGGTGATGAGCAGTGCCTGGTATTCTCCAGACATGACTGGAGGTGAAAAATTTCAACTTTAGTTTCATCAGACCTGACAATCTTGTATCCCCCAGTCTGAGAATCCATTTAGGTGCTTTTTATCAATCTCAAGGTGGGCTTTTATGTAACTCTTACTAAGGAGAGGCTTCTTTCTGGCCACTCTGCCATAAAGCCAAGATTGGTGCAGTGCTGCAAGTATGGTTGACCTTCTGTAAGTTTAATTCATCTGCACACATGATCATAGGAGTTCAGCAAGAGTGATCATTGAGTTCTTTGTCACCTCTTACCAAGGCCCTTCACCCCCAATATCTTAGTTTGGAGTGGCGGCCAGTTATAGGAAGAGTTCTGGTTGTCACAAACTTTTTGCATTTAAAAACTATAGCGGCCACTGTGCTCTGGCACATTTTCAGTGCAGCAGACATGTTGTTTTCTCCAGATCTATGCTTCCACACAATCCTGTCTCCGAGTCCCACAGGCAGTTCTTTCCACCTCATGGCTTGTTTTTTTCTCTGATATGCATTGTCAGGTTATATAGATGAGGCTGTGTCTTTTGAAATCATGTCCAATTGGCTCAATTTACCACAAGTGACTCCAATCTAAGTGTAGAAACATCTTAGAAATGATCAAGAGAAAAGGGAGGAGCCGGAGATAAATTTCAATTGCCATAGCAAAGGATCTGAATACTTATGGGCATTGAGTGCAGAATAAAAATAGGAAAAATGCTGGAAACAACACCACTCTGGTCTATAGGCTGTGTCCGATATTGCAGTCTAGTTCCATTCACCCCGATCTGAGCTATCCAATAATAAACACAGTTTACAAGTAAGGTTGGGTTATTTTATTTAGACCCCTGTATTCTAATCTCGTACTATTAAAACATAAGCTGGAAAAGAATTATAAACTGGCAGGTGAAAACTACATCACTGGATATAAATAATACCTTTCCAGTCTGCCACTGGAGACCATCTTTCAGTAACTATGTTCAGGTATTGTTTTATCGGTTGTATGCTCTCTATACTTGTTCTTCATTGGTATTGCATGTAGTTTTCAGTATTTCAGCATGAAGGGGTAAAAAGTAATTCAGGCTTTAACCCCAATATAACAGACATGTAACACACTCACCTCTGGCCTTCTATCAAGTGCTTCTTTAATTATGGGGTGCAACTCCTCTATTAATTCCCTGTGTACAGATAAGAGACGGCCGTATTACACACCTGTAGTTATAACAGCTGTTCTGACAGGCGACAATAATCCTGACTGGCAATGAGTATCACAACGGTTTACACCCTGGCTTATAACTTTAACTTCTTTTAAACATTTCTGCTACATGGTATAAGCAAATATAAGTGTTATGCAACAGACTGAGAAGACTAAGCAGATTTTATAAGTTTAAAGCACAGACATCTTGCTACATTAGGAGTGTTACCTTTATAAACTATACTACAACCTATAAGATAAATTACCAAATAAAAAAATTAAGAATAATCAGGGTTTACTCAACCGATCATACATTAAATAGATTGTCTGCTTATTTTTCCCAGAAATGGCATTGTATCGGGTATTTCAGCTCAATTTCATTTATTTGAATGATCTGCGATACCAATCACAGTCCATGAACAGCCATTGCACATGGTATCTTTTTTATTTTTATGAAAGACAAAGAATACAAAAAGGGAGACCGTTCTCACATTTTAGACACCCCCCTTTAAAGGGAACCTGTAACCTGGTTTTGGGACACTATACGACTAGCATGTCTTTATGCAGCTGGGCTTTAGTGACACAAAACTACCTCTATGAAGGCCACCAAGTCCCTCAATGTTATACAATTTGACATTTTAGTCACTGGGTGTGGATGCAGCTGACGGCTTCGGGACCAATGCGCCAAAGAGAATTAGTAAAGTACACTCTGCTTTATTACACGTGTACATTCTGCCTTCATTACGCATAAGAAACAAAGCAATGTGCACTCTCCCCAGCCTCATTGGTGCAATTCATCTGTGCTGGAGAGTCCAGTAGTCTGCTCCAAGTAAGTAAAATGTCAAATGATATAACATTGCGGACCAGATGGGCTTCATTCAGGCTGTTTTGGGACACTAAACCCCAGCTGCATAAAGTCATGGTGGTGGTCCAGTGTCCAAAAAAACTGTTCCCTTTAAGTCATAAACAAGTATTTATGAAAACAAATAAAAAGGATTTAACAGACACTAAGATACTAGCTATTACTTTAGGTAAGTATCCCTCTTACCTAAATGCTCCAGGGTTGGTCCTGCCAAGGCCCAGAACAAGAGATTCTGTGATTTCCATGCTCTCGGAACGCATCATTGGTACTATGTGCTTGAATAGGGATGAGGGGGACGGACTGCCAATGATCTGTAAAATAAAACAACTTGTATAACTCACTTCAGTCTGGCATTACAGTGATCCACATCTACTTCAGTATATGCAGACAGAAACTTTCAAATAAGCAAGGAGGCTGTGGCACCACTAACGTGTATAAAAGCAGGAGATTTTATTCTATTTTTTTTATGTGTGTGTGCGCACCCTTAAGGGATTTGTATAAGCATTCAGTCGATTGCTTATACAATTCAATAGCACTGGTAGTCTTTGACAGGCTGCAAGAGCAGATCACAGATGGCAGTCACGGATGCCTATAATAATAGACCTTGGGCTGCCATAACAACACATTGGCTCCCTGCGATCGTATTGCTGGAAGCCAAAAACACACAGGAGAACTGTTCAAACCACCAAGTAGAAAGTAGGCTTGGCTGCTGAGTCTGCTGCATATATGCTCAAGGTCACCATGATGTACCCTGTAGGTCATGGTGGCTTAAGGTGTTAAAAGGGAAAAATGGCCATACACTAAATTAAGATCATCAGAACCTGCTGATTTTGGTGGGATCAGCCATTTATTGTATATTGGGGCCTCCCCACTATCCTGTTAAGGCAAATGTTAGGGAATAGGATGGCTAAGCATGTTGAATTTGTTCTTTGGTAGACAGGTTGCAGCCATCGGAGTCATAGAAACATAGAATGTGTCAACAGATAAGAACCATTCGGCCCATCTAGTCTGCCCAATAAACTGAATCCTATCAATAGTCCCTGGCCCAATCTTATATGAAGGACAGCCTTATGCTAATCCCATGCATGATTAAACTCCTTCACTGTATTTGCAGCGACCACTTCTGCAGGAAGGCTATTCCATGCATCCACTACTCTCTCAATAAAGTAATACTTCCTGATATTAGTTTGAAATTAGAGGAACAAAAGTTTAAAACTATGTCCTCTTGTGGTAGTTTTTCTTCTTTTAAATATGCTCTCCCCCTTTACCGTGTTGATTCCCTTTATGTATTTAAAAGTCTCTATCATATCCCCTCTGTCTCTTCTTTCTTCCTTGTAAGTTTTATCCTGCAATCCATGTACTAGTTTAGTATCTCTTCTCTGAACTCTCTCTAGAGTATCTATATCCTTTTGGAGATATGGCCTCCAGTACTGTGCACAATACTCAAAGTGAGGTCTCACCAGTGTTCTGTACAGCGGCATGAGCACTTCCCTCTTTCTACTGCTTATACCTCTCCCTATACATTCAAGCATTCTGCAAGCATTTCCTGCTGCTCTATTACATTGTCTTCCTACCTTTAAGTCTTCTGAAATAATGACCCCTAAATCCCTTTCCTCGGATACTGAGGTCAGGACTGTGTCAAATATTCTATATTCTGCCCAAAGGTTTTTATGCCCCAGGTGCATTATCTTGCACTTATTCACATAAAATTTCAGTTGCCAGAGTTCTGACCATTCTTCTAGTTTTCCTAAATTCTTTTCCATTTAGCATATCCCTCCAGGAACATCAACCCTGTTACATATCTTTGTATCATCAGCAAAAAGACACACCTTACCATCGAGACCTTTTGCAATATCACTACTGATAAAAATTGGTCCCAGTACAGATCTCTGAGGTACCCCACTGGTAACAAGACCTTGCTCTGAACTAGTTTTGGGCGGTATACCGGTTCATACCAAATACCAACATTTTTTTCCTGCACAATATGAATTTTTCCCACACCGCAATACCGGTTGGGCCCCTCCCCCCTGGAATTAATGAAGCCGTTAATATCAGCAGCAGCGCGCTGTCCCCACATCGGATAACTAATCATGTGTGACCCGCGAGCCATGCGCCTCTTCTCATCCCCCCTCAAATAATTAACAGCCGCTGCGCTGTACTGTACTATTCTGTGCCCGGGCTTCAGAAATAAACAAAATAAACTTTAACTCACCTTCCTACGGTCCCTCTGCTGCTCTTGCTGCTTCCTGGGGATGGGAACGTCACAGAGCCGTCAGCCTATCACTGGCCGCAGTGATGTCCCGCCTCAGCCGGTGATAGGCTGAGTGCACTGTCATGTAAGGAGCCGGCCGGGAGAAGCAGCGCTTGCGGGTCACATATGATTAGTTCCCCGATGTGGGGGACAGCGCAGTGCTGGGCTGATAAAGCGGGGGGAGGAGAGAAGCAGCGCCCACGGACCACAAGATGATTTGGGGGGGGGGGGGAAATTGCCATAATTTGCAAAAATACCGTGATACACATTTTTGGTGCCGCCCAGCTCTACTAATGAATATTTCTCCATTGACTACAACCCTCAGTTGTCTGTCACTCAGCCACTGTCTAATCCACTCAACAATATGGGAGTCCAAGCTCAATGACTGCAGTTTATTGATAAGTCTTCTATGTGGGACAGTGTCAAAAGCCTTACTAAAATCTAGATATGTGATGTCTACTGCCCTTCCACCATCTATTATTTTAGTCACCCAGTCAAAAAAATCTATAAGATTTTTTGAAATGATCTCCCTGAAGTAAAGCCATGTTGTTTTTCATCTTGCAATCCATGGGATTTTAGATTTTCTACAATCCTATCCTTTAGTAGGTTTCCATTAATTTCCCCACTATTGATGTCAGACTTACTGGCCTATAGTTGCTTGATTCCTCCCTACTACCTTTCTTGTGAATGGGCACGACATTTGCTATTTCCAATCTCCCGGGACGACTCCTGTTACCAGTGATTGGTTAAATAAATCTGTTAACAGTTTTGCTAGCTCACCACTAAGCTCTTTTAAAAATTTTGGGTGTATCCCATCAGGCCCCTCTGACTTATTTGTCTTCACTTTAGACAGCAAAAGTAGAACCTCTTCCTTTGTAAAGACACGTGCATCAAACGATTCATTAGTCTTCCTCTCTAATGGAGGTCCTTTTCCTTCTTTTTCTTCTGTATAAACTGAACAGAAGTATTCATTAAGGCAGTCGGCTAGCCCATTGTTCTCTTCTACATAGCTTCCTTTGTTTTTAATTTAGTTATTCCTTGTTTTAATTTCCTTTTTTTCATTTATATATCTGAAGAATGTCTTATCCATTTTGTCACAGACTGAGCTAGTTTTTCTTCTGCCTGTGCTTTAGAAGTTCTTATAACTTGCTTGGCCTCTTTCTGCCTAATCTTGTAGATTTCCCTATCGTCATTGCTTTTATTTATTTTTGTTTGTTAATATAATTACTAAATGCTAGCTTTTTGTTTATGATTTTGGCCACTTCTGCTCAGTACCACAGTGGACTCTTCCTTTTTCTGTTTTTACTGACAACTCTAATCCAATTTTCTGTTGCCTTCAATAATGCATCTTTTAAGTAGTTCCATTTCTCCTGGACACCATGTAATCCATTCCAGTCTGATAGGAACTCATTTATGACTAATCTCATTTTTGAAAAGTCTGTTTTTCTAAAATCTAAAACTTTAGTTTTTGTGTGGTGTGACTCCTACACTGGTCTAAGTCTGCTAGAACCTACAGTAACCCATCTGCCATTTCTAGGGGTCCTCTGTGGCAGTGGCATTGCAGTAGTCCCAGCCTGAGTTTGTTTAACAGATAATTTAAACATCTCAGAATTCAAAAATGCTATTTCCTGCTGCAGCAAGGAGAACTGTCTACAGATCTGACAGCATCCAAATCTGGTAATATCTTTCTCGCTCTCCCTATTAAGAATGCATGTCTGGCTGAATAGGGCATATACTGCATAAGTGGATTGGTAGAGATAGCAGTTGGCCAAACAACCATTACATTATCCGCTTTTTAATGTGTATGACCAGCATTACCTACTACACATCATACAGGCAAGGCCGATGCCAAGTTTAGTGGGGTCAACGCAGGATAGTCCGGATGGTGGATAAGCAGCCCCAAACAAGTTCCAAAGATATTCAAGCTGTCCTGCAGGCTCAGGGAGCATCAGTCTCAGCGAGAACTATCCGTCGACATTTAAATGAAATGAAACGCTATGGCAGGAGATCCAGGAGGACCCCACTGCTGACACAGAGACATAAAAGACTACATTTTGCCAAAATAAACTTGAGTAAGCCAAAATCCTTCTGGGAAAATGTCTTGTGGACAGATGAGACCAAGAAAGAGCTTTTTGGTAAAGCACATCATTGTACTGTTTACCGAAAACAGAATGAGGCCTACAAAGAAAAGAACACAGTACCTACAGTGAAATATGGTGGAAGTTCAATTATGTTTTGGGGTTGTTCTGGCGCCTTGAATGTGTGTAAGGCATCATGAAATCTGAGGAATACCAACGGATTTTGGGTCGCACTGTACAGCCCAGTGTCAGAAAGCTGGGTTTGTGTCTGAGATCTTGGGTCTTCCAGCAGGACAATGACCCCAAACATACATCAAAAAGCACCCAGAAATAGATGGTAAAGTGCTGGAGAGTTCTGGAGTGGCCAGCAATGAGTCCAGATCTAAATCCCATTATACACCTGTGGAGAGATCTTAAAATTGCTGTGGGGAAAAGGCGCCCTTTCGATAAGAGAGACCTGGAGCAGTTTGCAAAGGAAGAGTGGTCCAGCATTCCGGCTGGGAGGTGTAAGAAGCTTATTAATGGTTATAGGAAGCGACTTATTTCAGTTATTTTTTTCAGAGGGTGTGCAACCAAATATTAAGTTAAGGGTGCCAATAATTTTGTCCAGCCTATTTTTGGAGTTTGGTGTGACATTATGTCCAATTTGCTTTTTTTCCTCCTTTTTTGGTTTAGTTCCAATACACACAAAGGGAATAAACGTCTCTAGCAAAACATCTGTTACTGCAATCCTTTTCTTTGAGAAATACTTCATTTTCTTGAAAAATTTCAGGGCTGCCAACATTTACGGCTATGACTATACAATACAAGCATACAGTACATACAAGTAAAGAGTTATAAAAATTCTTTAGCCTGCAGTTTGAGTATCATTCCCCTGCCACCACATCTCCAACTAAAAAAGTGATTGTAGTCATGCAAAATCTTCAATTACAGTATGGCTATGGAATTTTATGAAAGGAAAAGGACTGTGAGAACTGTACAGTAAGAAACAAAGTCACCTTACAACAAAATTAGCTGCTATGCCGGACTTACTTTAGAATCAATGCAATATCCACTGTCAGGAGTAGACGCCAGCGTCTCCGGAGGGGAACATCGAACAGAACCAGCAGATGCTGAGGAACCTGTGGATGTTGCTGCACTGCAGCAAAGAATCAAATAGTTTCTCCAAAGGCCGATATAAGAATCACTGCCGGTGACTGCAGTCACTTTCTTTGCATTAATGGGACTACTGCAAAAAATAGAAAAAAAATATAACTTACATTAAACACTAGTTTCTCGATATTACAGCAAACCCATAGGCACAATGTTTACTGCAACATTTATTGTATTCTTGATAACTACAGAATATCTTACTTTATATCGACTTGGGGTGAGAGAAGCTGAAGGCGGGTGTAAGAAAACATCCAGGCATAGCTGACAGCTGTGGGGCAGTACTTAGGCAAGTTTTCCTGTTTCATGAAGCTGGAGAGGCTTATTATCCAAGGATCCTGGCCCTGTGTGATGTGTGCAAAGATCCAGATGTGGGATGGACTTACTACATCGAACTGATGACTGATGGGGGATGAACTCCACTCTGCGAGCGTCTGAAGATCTATTGAGCTAGGACAGTACAGCAAGGTGGTCTAAAGAAAGGAAATAAAAATCAGACTAAACATAAATGTATACCGAGGAAGATATACAGATGAACAACATAATATAGAATTATTCAGTAAGCTAAAGACATTATGATACACAAGAAATAATAATTTACAGGTTATATTTGAGTATAAAGTCATGTTCACACTCCGTATGTATTCAGCCTAGGTCACGTTCAGACGAGCGGATCTACAGCCGCGATATGCGAGTATACTGTGCATGCACATCATGGTATGTCTGCTCGTATGGGCGTATTGCCACTCTGAGCAGGCACAGCTGAAGTACCCTGTAGGGTTCTTTCGGCGGCGGATCTACGCTGTAGATCCGCTTGTTTGAATGTACCTTTTAAAAGGCTTTTTTTTACGGTGTGTGAACAAGACAGTTAAAGCCATTGAACAAAACGTACAATGAGGTCCTTCTAGACATGACCGATTCTGACCGATCTAGAAGATCAACACTCTTTTAAAGAGCCCCTATGCTGCTCAATGATCATACAAAGCTGCTCACACAATTACTGGATTGCTTATGCGGCACATTACTGCTATCAATTGTCGGCTGCACATACACTATCACAAGGGAAAAGGTGCGTCCGAAGAACAAGGTTTTTTTTTTTAATCTGCTAAAACAATGCAAAATCAATTTGCTTAAAGGAGTACTCCGGCGCACACTTTTTTCCTTTTATCCCGTGCGCGCCGGAGTACTCCTTTAAAGGGGTACTCCACTGGAAAACATTATTTCTTTTTTTTAAATCAACTGGTGCCAGAAAGTTAAACAGATTTGTAAATTACTTCTATTAAAAAATCTGAAATCCTTCCAGTACTTATCAGCTGCTGTTGTGATCCACAGGAAGTTATTTTCTTTTAGAATTTCTGCTCTGCTTATCCACCATGATTACACCTCTGTACATTTTAGGAACTGTCCAGAGCAGGAGAGGTTTTCTATGGGGATTTGCTCCTACTTTGGGCAGTTCCTAAAATGGACAGCGGTGTCAGCAGAGAGCATTATGGTCAAGCAGAAAGGAAATTCAAAAAGAAAAGATCTTTCTGTGAATCATACAGCAGCTGATAAGTACTGGAAGGATTAGGATTTTTTTTAAAGAAGACATTTACAAATCTGTTTAACTTTCTGGCACCAGTTGATTTAAAAAAGAAAGTGTTTTGCAGTGGAGTACCCCTTTAATGGCCAAGATGAACAAATAGAAGCAAAGTTGCAATAGCTGTCCCCAAAGCTACTGACACGTGATGTATGAAATGTACTATACAATAGCAATAAACAGCCCATTTGGAATCCATGCCTGAAAGTCACTGTATACAGTTCTGCTATACTATCAGTGACAACCAAAAGTAGTGATATCATGTCAGACATGTAATCGATAAGAGGGATGAGATTATCATCCAAATTGCCTGAGACTGCATCGAGGAAATAGGAATATAGGGGAGATTTATCAAAACTTGTGCAGAGGAAAAGTTGCCCATAGCAACCAATCAGATCGCTTCTTTCATTTTTGAAAAGGCCTCTGAAGTGATCTGATTGGTTGCTATGGGCAACTCAGCATCTTTTCTCTGGACAGGTTTTGACAAATCTTCTCCATAAAGCCTAAATTTGTCTACCATTGACAACTAGAACATCCCCAAACACCACATACCTCACATTAGGAAATATGCCGTACCTGCAAGACCCTGTACTATAACCAAAACTCCTTTCTCCCGTCACTATAATATAACTTCCCATACACACAAGATATAACCCACTAAGCCAGTGTGTTCCAAACAGAGTGCCTCCAGCTGTTGCAAAAATACAACTTTCAGCATGTAAAGTATTGTAGTTTTGCAAAAGCTGGAGGCACACTATTTGGAAAGCACTGCAAATAATAAATAATGTACTAAAAGCTGAATATATTATACTAGACTAGTCATCTGACATAAAGCATTACAGAACACTGTGCCTTCTATAGTTGTTAGTAGAGATGAGCGAACTTACAGTAAATTCGATTTGTCACGAACTTCTCAGCTCGGCGGTTGCTCACTTTTCCTGCATAAATTAGTTCAGCTTTCCGGTGCTCCGGTGGGCTGGAAAAGGTGGATACAGTCCTAGGAAAGAGTCTCCTAGGACTATATCCACCTTTTCCAGCCCACCGGAGCACCTGAAGGCTGAACTAATTTATGCAGGAAAAGTCATCAACTGCCGAGCGGAGTAGTTCGTGACGAATCGAATTTACTGTAAGTTTGCTCATCTCTAGTTGTTAGAAATATGTAACAGTTATAGGAGCGTTCACGGATATCTTATTCCTGATAAGTGATGATAATCTTAGGGCCAGCGATCAGCCGACAAATGGTCATTCATTGGCTGATTGGGTCTTTCATGGGGCAATTTAAATTATAGTTACTGGCTGCACATAACTCTGTGTAAATGGGGATGTGCGGTCGACAATGATGCAGTTAAAGGGCCACATGACTGATCCAGAGACTGTTAGTATTGCCCAGCCTGCAAATGACTGAACCATGTTAAAGGGGTACTCCGGTGAAAACCTTTTTTTTTTTTTATCAACTGGTGCCAGAAAGTTAAACAGATTTGTAAATGACTTCTATTAAAAAATCTTAATCCTTCCTGTACTTATTAGCTGCTGAATACTACAGTGGAAATTATTTTCCGTTTGAAACACAGAGCTGTCTGCTGACATCACGAGCACAGTGCTCTCTGCTGACATCTCTGTCCATTTTTAGGAACTGTCCAGGGTAAAAGGAAATCCCCATAGCAAACATATGCTGTTCTGGACTGGAGATGTCAGCAGAGAGCACTGTGCTCGTGATGTCAGCAGACAGCTCTGTGTTTCAAAAAGAAAAGAATTTCCGCTGTAGTATTCAGCAGCAAATACGTACAGGAAGGATAAAGATTTTTTAATAGAAGTAATTTACAAATCTGTTTAACCTTCTGGCACCAGTTAATTTATTTAAAAAAAAAGTTTTTCACTGGAGTACCCCTCTTAAGGCACCGAATGACCTGTGTAAAAAGGCCCATGCCAACAAGCTAGGCAGCCCTATCTTACTATAAATGGCATTATACATGTATCCTGCTTATAGTCTACTGCACAGCCTTTGTACCCAGACAGAGGAGAGACATGAATTTTGGACATAGCTGTGAGTTTTTCTTGATACCTACTGGTTTAGTTTTTTTTTTTAGAACATGTAACAGTTACACTACAGATAAGAACAGCCCAAAACCCATCAATACTCTTCAGAAACTGTGATTCATTTGAAGACCTCGCTGGTTCACACAATGCTATGACCCATGTACATGCCAGGAAAAGATCACATCGTACACCTCTACTGAAAGACAACAACATATAACACCGTTTAGCAGTGGTCTTCAACCTGGGGACCTCCAGATGTTGCAAAACTACAACTCCCAGCATGCCCGGACAGCCAACGGCTGTCCGGGCATGCTGGGAGTTGTAGTTTTGCAACATCTGGAGGTCCGCAGGTTGAAGACCACTGCTGTATAGTGCATAAATGTCCCATGACCATCCCATTTAAAGGTGAGGAATCTACAGGCAATTGCCTCAAATACAAATCTCAGCCGTCAATTTGATTTGTCCTGAAAGATTTGTTCTGCTTACAAAGTGCCCTGATTCCTAGTAAAGTCAAGTAGGACACGGAGGTGTCCTAGGACTGTATCAAAAATACAAAGCAGTATATAAATATTTTACTGTAAAACTTTCCATGGGATGGCGGAGGGTACCAAGCTATTCCATAATCCCAAAACAAAGGTATACCAACATATACCAGCCTGGCAGAGGTCAAAAGGAAACTCTTCAGCCTTCCTTAGGTATTCTGGATATGCTTAGTGCGTACACTAAAGAAGTCATGACATTTCCTTAGGCTCCACTTACTAGGTACTTAATAGTTTTACCTGATCTGCTCCTGTGAGGTGTATGAAGCTTTCCAGAATGGAAGGACTAAGCCGGTCCATTACATCAATAGCCAACTCCTCTTCACCCTACAGCCGAAAAACATCAAATGGAAACTGAAATTAAACTTGAACATCTCCCATCCCCGCTCCAGCAAACGTATTCCGTTGTGTGTTATATAACTATGTAAACTGAAAACAGTATCACAAATAATAGACAAGTAGCCAAGTCCAACAAAATTCTTCAGCAACAAGACTAATGACAAGTACAGTGATCCCTCAACTTACAATGGCCTCAACATACAATAGTTTCAACATACAATGGTCTTTTCTGGACCATTGTAACTTGAAACCAGACTCGACATGCAATGCACAGACAGTCCAGATCTGTGAAATGTGTTAATAGCCGGAAGATATGACCAATCAGAATGGGGCATTTACTGGTAAAACCCCTGTATAACTGAAGTGCATGCACTGACTGGTGTCTGGTAGCGCCCCCTACAGTACAGGGAGGTATTACATGTTCTGTACTACTCTTTACCTGTATTACTGAAGTGCATGCACTGACTGGTGTCTGGTAGCGCCCCCTACAGTACAGGGAGGTATTACATATTCTGTACTACTCTTTATCTGTATTACTGAAGTGCATGCACTGACTGGTGTATGGAAGCACCCCATACAGTACAGGGAGGTATTACATGTTCTGTACTACTCTTTATCTGTATTACTGAAGTGCATGCACTGACTGGTGTCTGGTAGCGCCCCCTACAGTACAGGGAGGTATTACATGTTCTGTACTACTCTTTACCTGTATTACTGAAGTGCATGCACTGACTGATGTCTGGTAGCGCCCCCTACAGTACAGGGAGGTATTACATGTTCTGTACTCTGTACCTGTACCAGGGTTAGCTGTTCTTTTGGACACCAGGTGAGAGCGGCTCCATTACTTTTTTAGGACACTGTGTGTACTGTACAGGACCCTGAAGAAGCTCCTGTCCTCTACATAGACAGTGATTACAGCTCCCAGCAGATCTTTATTACTTTTGTATGTAAATATTTTCTTTATCTGTATTAGTTTTCTACTTATTTTTCATTAATTCTCACTTTTTCCTATTTTTGGATGACATTTTGGGGGCTTCAGAACCAATTACCAGGTTTCCATAGAGTTCTGGTCTCAACATACAATGGTTTCAACATACAATTGTCGTCCTGGAACCAATTAATATTGTAACTTGAGGGACCACTGTATTAAGTGTTAGTGAAGGGCATCAGAAAAACCTTTGCTTACCTTGGAAACTTCAAGAACTGTAAAGAGAGCTCGTATCTCTCGGAGGACATTGACTGCTAACCTCCTAGTAGCAGGTCGGCTGTTACACAAAATGACCAGCGCAAAACCTTCCACAACATGGAACACATTTGACCCCGGACTTCTTTCAAGAGGAAGCGTATGGGAGCCTCCATTGTGCATACCCCGCTGCAAACAGATGATAAAAGAAAAAAAATGAGAAAATGTTTGGCTGCCATACATGTGGATGTGCATAAAGGGCTAGTATAGATGGTCAATCTACTTCCTCTCCACTATAATCTATGCGATCTATGCGACAGTAGATGCAAAGGCAAGACATTGCTAACATTAAAGGGGTACTCAGGTGAAAAACTTTTTTTTTTTTTTTAAATCAACTGGTGCCAGAAAGTTAAACAGATTTGTAAAAAATCTTAATCCTTCCTGTACTTATTAGCTGCTGAATACTACAGTGGAAATTCTTTTCCGTTTGAAACACAGAGCTGTCTGCTGATATCATGAGCACAGTGCTCTCTGCTGACATCTCTGTCCATTTTAGGAACTGTCCAGGGTAAAAGGAAATCCCCATAGCAAACATATGCTGTTCTGGACAGTTCATAAAATGGACAGAGATGTCAGCAGAGAGCAATGTGGTCATGATGTCAGCAGACAGCTCTGTGTTTCAAAAAGAAAATAATTTCCACTGTAGTATTCAGCAGCTAATAAGTACAGGAAGGATTAAGATTTTTTAATATAAGTAATTTACAAATCTTTAATCTGTAAAACTTTCTGGCAACAGTTGATTTAAAAAAAAAAATAAAATAAAAAAAAAATAAGTTTTTCACCGGAGTACCCCTTTAAAGCAACTTCTAGAAGAGCCCATCTGTGTATTTAGAAAGATTAGTGAAAAGAAACAATGTTTAAAAAAAAAAAAAAAAAAAAAAAAAATGGAAAGAATAAGGCTCTGCTTACACGTTTTTACTTTTGAATCTGCTTTCAGCAGCCATTTTCCAGACAAAATGGTGCAGCAAGCATTATCAGCAGATCAGACACCTCCGGAGCAAGTGAGGGGACCTCCGGCATTCAAACCGATCGGACCCTTGCAAACATGTCGTGGGGGTGCTGATCAACCAGGGGGACTGTTACTGCAGCTCTTAAGTGCCATGACTGCTACTGAATAGGATCGCCATGATCAGTCACCAGCTTTGCTGCTGATAACAGCCGTCACTTACTGTCTATGAAGAAAGCACAGTTCCTGCGCTCACTTCATAGGTTAAATGTCGCTCAAGATGTAAATGTAGGTCCTGGTGCGTTAAGTACCAAGTAGCACCACGTACATTTACATCCATTGTCCTTATGTAATTTATTCCTTGTTGTAATGATGCGGAATCTGTAGGCGCTATATAAATAAAATTATTATTATTATTAATGATGAGAAAGCAATACCTGTGCGTCTGTGTTTTTATTGTGCATTTGGACCGCTTGCTTCCACTGATTTATTAGTTGCACCAGCATCTTCACCGAGTTGTCTAGAAGTGATGGGTGCACATCAGTCACTTCGCGCACAATGAAATACACAAATCCTGAAAGAACATCCTCCCGCCAGTCGGGAAAATCAAGCATTAGAGCCTGCAATGTATTGAAAGCCAGCCCACGCAGCTCTTCATCCATATGTATTGTGAGCCTAGGAAGAAAAGGCACAGTCACTTTACACAGCGGGCTCCAGTAAGCATTGTTTGTCCTGGTAAAAAGAACTGGTTATATTGTTACCACTTAATGTTTCTGAGTGACTGCATATTGCATTGTTTCATAGCAGAGATGTGCTATTGTATTACCATATCGATGCCACTAAAGAGTGGAGCAGGATTACATCTCCCGAATGCTTTATAAGATGTATCAGTCAATCAGCATTTACATAAACAGGTTTTATTATGGCACTTAGAGGGTTAAATGGAACCAGTCACTAGTTTCATGCTGCCTGAAGCACGGGCAGCATGAAACACTTACAGACTTTCATATAACAGTGATAGCTAATGCACTGAGAACGGTTGTGCTGTTTCAGAGAAAATGATAGTTGGGACTTAGGGCTGGAACGGGGTTGAGTTATCAGGGTGGTCCCTGGCCCGCAATATACTTATTTGTGTATAGGGAGAGAGCAGTCTATCAGGACAAGAGGACCTCCTCAGTGACAGTGTTTCTGGCCGAAGTCACAACTATAATTTCCATGAAACGGCACAGATATTGAAATGTGCTTTATATGTCTCTGGGGTAAGAAAGCCTGTAAATGTCCGAAATCACAGGCAGCATGAAACTAGTGACAGGGGCCCTTCACCCATCAGGATCTCAGCATTTTTCAAACCTGCGGTTGCAATGGCAGTGTATTACAGCCATCCTCCTAGACACAGTGGCCCTTGATTGTGTCTGCGCCAAAATTAGAGCCAAAAAAAAAACCCGACCAAATCTCCATTTTACTCAGAAAATCCCAACATATTTACTAAGGGAATTTGAGCTCTGGAAAACCCCACAGCTCAGAACAGTTGTAAAATGAAGGGAAAAGTGCAAAACGTAGGGAAACATTAGTAAATACTGTGGAAAAAATACTTGTAGGGAATTAAAACCTTTTATACAATACACGGTCACAAGAATCATGTAACTGTATTTTATGATTTCCATACTGTCACTGACTGATAACGTTTGTTATCATATAATATCGGTTTATAAAACAAAGTAATAAAAATATATAAATAATAAAAAAAATATTTACCTTGCAAGAAGTTCAATGAGGTCAGCTCTGCTCATACCATCAGGAATAAGCCTCGGGATAGCAGCAATACATGTTCTGAACAAGTCTATCTTGGGTTTTCTTTCCCCTCTGTTAAATACATCCAAATGACAGGAAATGGGACATAAGTATCTGTATTGTCTCATTTTATTATTATTATTTTTTTAAATAACTTTTTTTTTCGTCTTTCAAACATTAAACAGAAATAACATTATTTTATATTTTTTTCATGGTTACAAGAGACAATTATCCTCCCTTTGCCTCTTATGCTCTGAAGGAGGAGGGAAAATAAAAAAATTAAAAAAAATAACTCATTATTGTAATATTAATAAATGGCACAAAATAGACATCTCATAATTTTTTGTTTATCCTCATAAGAGGTCTCCAGGTCAGTGTTCTTTCCCAATATCTCCAATGGCAAGCAATGTCCCTGAAGGCCACTAGAAAAACGAATATCTTCCTAAAGTACTCTGCCTTACCTGAAGATCTTTTACGGCACTCTGAAGAAGCAGCAGTGAAACATGCGTTGGGGAATGTGGTCTCCCTCCCAGGCACCTGTCTTGCAGCTATTTGTTGGATGTTGCACTGCAGTTTTCTCTATATGCGTATTTGTTCTCTGTAGCAATATTCTTTGCACATTTTTAATCTGTTTTATACCTATCTCTACATTTTTATGTATGGACCTTTGATAATATATATATATATATATATATATATATATATGGGACTGCATTAATACCAATTTTATTGCTTTTATTGATAGTGTAGTGGTCTGCTATTTCTTTGAGGATGTATGATTATTGTTACTGATGTGCAGACTGAATAATATATAAGTGTTAAACATTAGAGGGGTACTCTGGTGGAAACATTTTTTTTTTTTTACACATCAACTGGTGCCAGAAAGTTAAACAGATTCGTAAATGACTTCTATTAAAAAATCTTTACCTTTCTAGTACTTTTTAGCAGCTGTATGCTCCAGAGGAAATTCTTTTCTCTTTGAATTTCTTTTCTGTCTGACCACAGTGCTCTCTGCTGATGCCTCTGACCGTGTCAGGAACTGTCCAGAGCAGCATAGGTTTGCAATGGGGATTTTCTCCTGCTCTGGACAGTTCCTGATACGGGCATCAGGTGTCAGCAGAGAGCACTGTGGACAAGACAAAAAAAATACAAAAAAAAAAAAAGAATTTCCTCTGTAGCAGACAGCTGCTAAAAAGTACTGAAAGGGTAAAGATTTTTTAATAGAAGTAATTTACAAATCTGTTTAACTTTCTGGCACCAGTTGATTAAAAAACAAAACAAAAAAAATATGTTTTCCACCGGAGTACCCCTTTAATAACTGGCTGCATTCCATAGCAGTAGATGATATCAGGCAGGCTGCTCCCCTCTAATCCCCGACGCTCACAACACTCCGGTTTTCAGGCTAATGACTAGCACTGAGCAGCTTTGCACAGGCCAGTAATTGCTGGCAGTGATAAGCTGCTGGGATCACTATTGATCACAGGGTTTAAGTACATGAAGCATATTACTGTTCTCTCCTGCTAGAGTCAAGTGCAAATAGATGCATCATCCATAATTATACATACGTAATCATATCTTCTGGCTCTTTGTTAGACATCTGCACGCTTGTCATGCACATTGGCCTGCCGACCTCCTTATCGAGATGCCGAAGTATGCTGTCCAATGCTTTGCGTACTTGAGGATAGTATACGGACATCCCTGCAAAGACATATTGTACGATTATTAGGGACCTCATTATGATTGCCAGCAGAATACAGTATATATTGATGGAAAAGGAAAAGAGGAGGGTTCATGGCTGTTTTTCTCGCATTATAAAACAACACAACGGGTAAACAAAATATTACAATAACTATGCAAGTGCACAGCGGGGACTGAGATTTCAAAGGGCTCATACCAAATAGACTTAAAATGCTCAGGATTCCATAGAAAAAATGGACCCTCTATGCCAGTGTTTCCAAACAGTGTGTCTCCAGCTGTTGCAAAACTACAACTCCCAGCATGCCCGGACAGCCTTTGGCTGTCCGGGCATGCTGGGAGTTGTAGTTTTTCAAAAGCTGGAGGCACCCTGATTGGATCACACTGGTTACAGGGGTATTCCGGCTTTATACATCTTATCCCCTATCAAGAGGATAGGGGAGAACATGTACGATCACAGGGGTCCCACCGCTGGGGACCCCCACGATCTCTGTGCAGCACCCAGAATTCTGTGCCAGGCACTGCCTCTGAGACGGGGATGTGACATCACAGCCATGCCCCTAGTGATGTCACGCCACGCCCCCTCCATTCATGTCTATGGGAGCCATCACGCCTCCCTCCATAGACATGAATGGAGAGGGCGTGGCATGACATGATATCACGTCCCCGTCTCGTATAGGGGATAAGATGTATAAAGCCGGAATACCCCCTTTAAGTCAAATAAGGGGCCCTTCTTTGGAACCCAGATATTTGCAATGGTGGATCTGGTGATAAGTATAAAAGCAGCATTGCCTATCCATCAAGAACAGAATGTGGACAAACCTATGACTTTCGCCTCTTCATCTGTCAGGGTTTTGTTCAGAAATATTTTCTTTACACGCAAGGTATTTCCTGAGGGAAGAACAACTCCTGTCGTTGGCATAGGGGGCTCCCCATCTTTCTGCTGTAAGCTGTCTGCTATTACGAGGAAGACTCTGAGACCTATATTCATTCTCTGAAAGACACACATCAAACCAATGTAAGTGACTGGGACAATGTTGTGCATTTTATTTTATTTTTTTAAATAAATCTAACACCAGAAGCCACCAAAAAAAGTCCAAGATCATATATTTGTATTTTCCTACAAAGGCAGCATGTAGAATGAATCATCCACACCCCCGTCATTAACACCCTCATCATCACCCCCCCCCCCCCTGTCATCATCCGCACCCCTGTCATTAACACCCCAATCATCACCCCCCCCCTGTCATCATCCACACCCCCGTCATTAACACCCTCATCATCACCCCCCCCCCCTGTCATCATCCACACCCCCGTCATTAACACCCCCCGTCATCATCCACACCCCTGTCATTAACACCCCCCGGCAATCCCGGCAGTGGTCTTCAACCTGTGGACCTCCAGATGTTGCTAAACTACAACTCCCAGCATGCCCGGACAGCCAGCAGATTGAAGACCACTACCGGGCCTTCATCATCATCCAGAACCCCCTTTGGTTTTCTACTCACCTCCCCAGTTTCTCGGTGGGAAGGAAGGGTGAGCTGGTCCGGGCCGTCCATACTCGAACACCTATGCTGCAGGGACTGTCCGGTGGGGAGGGTTAGTCGTTCCGGGCTGTCCATCTTCACCGGGAGACCCTCTTCTCCGGTCCGGCCCCGAACTAGTGACGTTGCCTTGGCGACGACGCGCAGTGATGCATGAACGTCCCTGCGCGTCGTCGTCAAGGCAACGTCACTAGTCCGGGGCCGGCCCAGAGCGGAGAAGAGGGTCTCCCGGTGAAGATGGACAGCCCGGAACAACTAACCCTCCCCACTGGACGGTCCCTGCAGCATAGGTGGTCGAATATGGACGGCCCGGACCAGCTCACCCTTCCTTCCCACCGAAGGAAGGCGAGTAGAAAACAAAAGCGGGGTCTGGATGATGACAAAGGCCCGCTGGTCTTCAAACTGCGGACCTCCAGATGTTTCAAAACTACTACTCCCAGCATGCCCGGACAGCCGATGGCTGTCCGGGCATGCTGGGAGTTGTAGTTTTACAACATTTGGAGGTCTGCAGGTTGAAGACCACTGGAAGGGATTGCACAGGCGGAGATGGACGGCCGGGACCATCCCCTCACAGCTAAAGCCAGAAACGTTTTTTGTTCACTTGAGTATAAGCCAAGGGGCTAAATACCGAGTATATACGGTATTTATAGTACTGAGACAAAGAGCCATTGATATCTGCCACACCTTTGATGTGATAACTACAATAATATATGCAAATGTTATCAGACAAAATGACCTTTCCCCTTCCAACACAAAAATTATTACATATCATTGTCTAAAGACTCCACCATCCATACTGAATACATATTATACCTTGATGCCCTATGTATTTATTTCCACAATTTTAGTACATCAATACTATTCACCAACATCTAAATATGTCCCCCGTGGAGCAATGTCATTTACCCATCTAAGACACACACTTCCACACTAGGATCAGTTTTATTTTGGAGTCTAAAAGGGAATTGGAACATCTGGAGAAAGCACAGAAGAGCATATAAACACTGAGCGTGCATGTGTTCTCGATAAGGAGAGTAGGCTGCTGCCAGACACATCTTCCTGAGGGCATAAATATTAGGCAAGTTAAAATCCAATCCTTATCTATCCTGACATCTGCAGCTGGGAGACGGTCAGGATCCCCATATACACATAAGAGGCTTTACTAGTTCAGCTGATAACAGTGATTTTGGATGACATTTATTTGATATGGCCAGCATTAGAGTACGTTCACATGGGCAAAACCCCCAAGATTTTATATGCTGAATCTGAATCCATGCATTAAAAACTCACTTTAAAAAGCTTTCAATGGGAGACTAAGTAGTGACAAGTCATTTCTTTCAAGCTCCTGTTAAAATCAATGGGAGGTACATGGCTGCCCTTCTCCACCCACGACTCAGAGAAAGCCACAATGCAGCACTTGAGTGAGCGTAGAATGAGCGCCAATTCCAGCTGTGTGTGTCCACGCGGAAGGCAACCAATGCTGTCCTCCTGGACACACTTTAGATCAGTGGTGTCCAAACAGTGGCCCTCCAGATGTTGAAAAACTGCAACTCCCAGCAGGCCGTTGGCTGTCCGGGCATGTTGGGAATTGGAGTAGTTTTGCAACTACATCTGGAGGACCACAGTTTGGACACCACTGCTTTAGATAGATAGAGATATATATATATATACACAGTGGTCCCTCAAGTTACAATATTAATTGGTTCCAGGACGACCATTGTATGTTGAAACCATTGTATGTTGAGACCAGAACTCTATGGAAACCTGGTAATTGGTTCTAAAGGCACCAAAATGTCATTCGAAAATAGGAAAAAGTGAGAATTAAAGAAAAATTAAGTAGATCACTAATACAGATAAAGCAAATCCTTACATATAAAAGTAAGAAAGATCTGCTGGGAGCTGTAAATCACTGTGTATGTCAGTGTTTCCCAAGCAGGGAGCCTCCAGCTGTTGCAAAACTACAACTCCCAGCATGCCCGGACAGCCAAAGGCTGTCCGGGCATGATGGGAGTTGTAGTTTTGCAACAGCTGGGGGCACCCTGCTTGGGAAACGCTGGTCTATGTAGAGGACAGGATCTTCTTCAGGGTCCTGTACAGTACACACAGTGTCCTAAAAAAAGTAACATGGAGTCGCCCTCACCTGATGCCCAAAGGAGCAGGTAACCCTGATACAGGTAAAGTGTACAGAACATGTACTACCTCCCTGTACTCTAGGGGGCGCTACCAGACATCAGGCTTCAGGAATACTGGGGTTTTACCAGTAAAATGCCCATTCTGATTGGTCGGTTCTTCCAGCCATTGAAATGTTTCACAGATCTGGACTGTCTAGATATTGTATGTTAAGTCTGGTTTCAACTTACAATAGTCCAGAAAAGACCATATCACTCTCTCTATCCATCTCTCTATATATCTTTATCCATCTCTCTCTCTCTCCACCATCTATTTATCTATCTATCTGTATGAATATATAGATGACCAGTCATTCAGTGACCTAGAAACCCCATCCCTGAGCCATGTTGACCTGTAACCACTATAAGAAGCCCATTTTCTCATGCGGATTTGACAATCTGGCCTGAGCAGGGGGTTAGCACTGGTTATCCAGCTAACATTTACTTATTTGTGCTGTACTAGCATTATATTGTGCACATAACAATCCATTGTTTTTTTTTACCTCTGGGTTGATAGTAAATGTTTTAGAAGATTTTCCAACGCTCAGAAGGTCAAATATAATTTCTTTCATCGCAAAATCTAAACGTTCCTGTAAA